>NW_026607389.1:32500-34612 GCF_029890125.1 Rhinichthys klamathensis goyatoka
GTGCCAGTAATTACAGCACTGCCATTGAATCTCCAGAAATACAGTCCCTCATACATTCATTCCAAATACAGGAATACCCTAAAAACCAATTCGGCATCAATCAGGAAGTACAAGATCTGTACACCATATTCTACAAAACAGCACAAAAAAGTAATTTGTCAATTGTTAAACCAAAGAAAAAATATTTAGATACAGACAAATGGTTTGATTTGGACTGTAAGGCTCTGAGAAAAAACCTAAGAAATTTATCAAACCAAAAACACAGACAACCAGATAATCCGGACCTCCGCCTTCTTTATTGTGAGGCATTAAAACAATATAAAGCCACACTCCGGCGGAAAAAAGCACAGTTTCTGCAAAGCCAGTTTGAAGAAATTGAAAAATCTATAAACTCACACAAATTTTGGGATAAATGGAAATTGTTATACAAACCAAATCGAGAAGTTCTGGCAATCCAAGATGGGGAGAAGTGGAAAAACCACTTCCAAGAACTATACAGCCCAACTCAAATTCAAAATTATAAACAAAATGAAATAATTAATAAGCTAGACAATTTGGAAAGATCAATTAAAGAAAATCAAAACCCTTTAGATTTCCCCATAACAATGAAAGAATTGGAAGAAAAATTAGGAGTCCTTGAGCCCAAGAAGGCCTGTGGTGTCGACAGCATCCTGAACGAGATGCTGAAACACACAGACCGAAGCTTCAGACTGGCCATGCTGAAACTGTTCAATGATGTTCTGTGTGTAGGGTTCTTCCCTGAGATCTGGAACAAGGGCCTCATCAGCCCCATCCACAAGAACGGAGACAAATTAGACCCCAACAACTACCGAGGCATCTGTGTGAACAGTAACCTGGGGAAGGTCCTCTGCAGCGTCTTAAACTCCAGACTTTCAGACTTCCTTATGAAGCACAATGCCTTGAGTAAATGCCAAATTGGCTTTCTTCCAAAATGTCGCACATCCGACCACATTTTTACATTACAAACACTAATTGACAAATATGTACATCAAAACAAAGGACAAATTTTTGCTTGTTTCATTGATTTCAAGAAAGCATTTGATTCAATCTGGCACAAAGGATTATACCTAAAACTTATCGACAGTGGAATAGGGGGGAAATTCTATGATTTGATCAAATCGATGTACACAGCCAGCCAATGCGCTGTTAAAATTGGAAACCAAAGAACCGAGTTTTTCCCCCAGGGGCGTGGAGTGAGACAGGGCTGCAGTTTAAGCACCACCCTCTTCAACATTTACATCAACCAATTAGCCGATATATTAGAACATGCTCCCTTTCAAGGTCTCACTCTACACGACACCGAGATCAAGTGTCTTCTCTACGCAGACGACCTGGTCCTCCTGTCGCCCACTAAAGAGGGGCTTCAGGACAGCCTGGATCTGCTGGAGGATTACTGTCAGTCCTGGGCCCTGACCGTCAACCTCCAGAAAACTAGAGTCATGATGTTCCAGAAACGCTCCAGATCTCAGGGACCAACACACACATTCACACTATCACACAGAACCATTGAGAGCACAAAAACATACACCTACCTCGGCCTGAAAATAACTCCAACTGGCAACTTTACTTTGGCTGTGAATGAACTCAAAGAGAAAGCTCAAAGGGCTTTCTATGCCATAAAAAGATCAATCAAAATTGACATCCCAATCCAAATTTGGCTCAAACTTTTCAAATCAATAATTGAACCAATTGTTTTATATGGCAGTGAAGTGTGGGGTCCTTCTATCAAATTTGATTTTTTAAATTGGGAAAAACATCCAATTGAAACTCTACATTTAGATTTCTGTAAACGAATTCTCAAAGTCCAAAGGAAAACACCAAACAACGGATGCAGGGCAGAATTAGGCCAATACCCTCTCCTTCTAAACATCCAAAAAAGAGCCATCAAATTCTGGAAACACCTAAAAACAAGCGACCCCAACACATACCACTACAAAGCCCTACAACACCAAGAGCTGAGCGTAGCGAGGAGTCCCCTGTGCCAGCGGGTGCTGAGACTGACTGGGCTCTCTCCTGCAGAGATCAGCTCGCCTCAGCACACACACACACTCACACACATTCGGCCCGCACAAATTATCACCACAGAACAAG
>NW_026607390.1:0-10000 GCF_029890125.1 Rhinichthys klamathensis goyatoka
AAGCACATTTAAACACAATATACAGGTGAAACTCGAAAAACTAGAATATGGTGCAAAAGTTCATTTATCTCAGTAATTCAACTTAAAAGGTGAAGCTAATATATTATATAGACTCATTACATGCAAAGTGAGATATTTCAAGCCTTTATTTGTTATAATTGTGATGATTATGGATTACAGCTTATGAAAACCCCAAAGTCAAAATTAGAATATTGTGAAAAGGTTTTCATAAGCTGAATCCATAATCATCACAATTATAACAAATAAAGGCTTGAAATATCTCACTTTGCATGTAATGAGTCTATATAATATATTAGCTTCACCTTTTAAGTTGAATTACTGAGATAAATGAATTTTTACACGATATTCTAATTTTTCGAAAAAGCGATATCTTTGTCAAAGTGTCTTTCAATGGTTAAATTTATTGCATCTGCTGCACTTTATTTGTACCATTTTGTTTTATTGTTTTATTTTTGTTTATCTATTTAGATTAGTTTTTGTTTGATTAGAGAGATCTCTGACTGAAGTCCTTGAAAACCACAAAAGTAGTGCTTGAAAGTGCTGTAATTTAGTTTGGCAGTCTCTGCACGAGCCCTGTCTGGCGCCCAGTGTTTACACTACAGAGTGCACTAGTACACGGACCGGGACGCACCCGAAGTGCATATCTGTGCATGTACGAATATTACAAACAACCCCATCGCACTACAGATGAAGAGTAACTTTTTTTTAGCTTAATATTGAATTTTAAGGTTATTAATTTAGCATCTATTCGTATCTTAAGCTGATTTGCCTTGTTATTAATAAATTTGTTGTGCATGCAAGCAGGCTTATTATATTGAGACAAATTTTAAGTGCAAGCTTTTTGCATGTTATACAAGTATGCAAATCACTATACAGCCCGTGTGTGTGTGTGTGTGTGTGTGTTCATGGACATGGTGTGCATCTTGGTGTGTTTTTGCATTAGTATCTCTAAGTAATTTGGCTGTTAGCTAAAGTCATTTATTTAGTGCATGCAAACAGTTTGCATTTGAAAGGCTCAGTGGATAAAGAGGCCATTTTAAGTGGATGCTTTAGTATGCTATACATTAAGAATGCAAACCACGCTTGCTTGGCCACTTCAATGCCAGCCGGTGGTTTGTTGTACATACTTAATGTGTGTCCTTGTGTTACTGTGGCTCATACACTGGAGGCGATTTTATTATTTTTCTTTTTTTTTAAATATCTGTCATTAATGTATAGAGATAAATAGATAATGTATAGATATGTTGTTACTCATGTAGCTGAATGTGTGTCTCATAATCTTGAATCAGAATAACCACTTTTCTACAGTACAGGTGAAACTCGAAAAATTAGAATATGGTGCAAAAGTTCAGTAATTCAACCTAAAAGCTGAAACTAATATATTATATAGACTCATTACATGCAAAGTGAGATATTTCAAGCCTTTATTTGTTATAATTTTGATGATTATGGAGTACAGCTTATGAAAACCCCAAAGTCAAAATTTTAATATCGTGAAAATGTTTTCATATCTGTAATCCATAATCATCAAAATTATAACAAATAAAGGCTTGAAATATCTCACTTTGCATGTAATGAGTCTATATAATATATTAGTTTCACCTTTTAGGTTGAATTACTGAAATAAATGAACTTTTACACGAAATTTTTCGAATTCCACCTGTATAATTTAATATTTCTTTATGCTATTGTTGTCCAAGAGTAATAACCATATTATAATGCACAGATTGATATATATATATATATATATACCAATACCAGTGAAAACTAACTCTACTGTCAATCAATCAATCATCAGGTATTGTTATTGGCTGATGCTAATATTATCAAAATATCAGCTAATAATAATGATCATTAATAATGTTAGTTACCATGAGTTCAAAATGGACAATTCTTGTTTTTGTATGTGGAATATTGCATAAATGATTTATCGGTGCACATCATTATTGGTTTAATAATCTTGAATGAGAATAAGTTCCTCTCGCAGCATCTCTTCTGTTCTCTGGTGATGTGGGCGGGGCTATAACCTGTCACCAGTGTTGGGGAAGTTACTTTTAAAAAGTAGTGTAACTCGTTACTCGTTACTTCTTTAAAAAAGTAATCCATTACTTTACTTAGTTACCCCATATAGAAAGTAACTTTTTACGTTACTCGTTACTTTTACGTTACTTTTATGTTGCTTGACTTTGGGCAGAACCCAATATCTGTTCCTAAATGTGTAGGCCTACATAAAGTTCTACTATGCATAATGCCATATATAATGCCATAAATGCATAATGCATTATCAACAAAATTTTATATTTATGAAGAAATGCCGGTTAATGGATAGGCATATGCATGGGCGCCGCTAGGGAGGGGCTAGAAAGAAAGCCCCCAAGAAAGACCAAAGCATCCCGTTAGCACCCCAAAAAATCATTTCTGGAAGTAATTATATTCAGGCTGTATTCTATGGAAGTCCTGAACCGCATGGTGAAGAAAAAAAAAGAAAACTTATCTTGTTATTTAGACATAATAAGGGGACATTCTAATCTGCATTAAGCCAAATTAAGCGTTCTTATAATGGTTTTCTATGGGAGGAAAATGCTTAACGTGTAAGTAAACACGTTGCGTTCATATTCTGGGCTCATCTGATTTTTTGTACATAGTATAGACTTTATTATGATTTTAGTATCATAATGATTAATAAATGCACGCACAATTATCCGTGCACTTGATAAATGTTGCAGATATGTCGTGCACGTAAACAAATGCCTTTCAACTTATGTGTGCAAAATTCAGAATTAAATGAATGTGCAGCAATATACAAATAGAGAGTCTGTAGGCCTACTATAGCCTACGTGTTGTAGCCATTAAATAAGCGCATTTAGTTTCATATTTTTAAAAATATTATAATGTTATTTGTTTTCCATCTATGCTGATTATGAAAAGTGAACAGCGCGAGTAAGATGGATGCGCAATATATCGGGAGACATTGAGTCAATCAGACATGATTTTGCCCACTTCATTAAGTTTTGTTTTGAAGAAAGCCTTTCTTTAAAGCGAATTTCGTTTTGTATAAATTGAATCTTAATTTTAATCAATTTTTTATGAACCAAATGCCTGTATTTAATAAATAAGAAGCAAATATAGGAGACAATATAATCATGGAAGCGCCGGCGTGGTCACTTGCATTGCACGTGAACTGGAGCATCTCATCATAAATTAACCGAAACTCAACGTATAGAATTTAAGCTTGAAATGTCTTTAAACGAAACAATTCAAAACGAAAAGAAATAGGCTACTCTCTGATTATGTAATCCATTATGTGCATTTCTCTCTGGGGCGTTCACTACGGAGATGGCGATCGCGGTCAAATCTATCAAATGACGGAGATCCTGTCAAATCCCAGGGACAGATAATCTGTCCCTGGGGAAAGTAACGTTGCGTCGAATTGAAAAAGGACCTACGTTTCGTTACCAAATTTTCAGTAGTAGCGCGTTACACTACTTTTTACCCGAAAAAGTAGTTACGTTACTGTAACGCGTTACACACAACACTGCCTGTCACTCACATAAGATCAGCCAATAGCAAACCACAACCATCCAATCAATTCCACACAGACAAAATCAAGCCCCGCCCACATTTGTTCTTGTTCCAGAAGCGTTTCACTCGGATATACAGAACAATAGAGGAGAAAAGACGAGCACAACTTCAGTTTCATGTCAACTTGCTCAACAAACTGTTAGTCTATGCCAGTAGTTGAGCTGAAACACCATAAATAGAAGATCCCTGTTTATTCCTAATGCATTTTAAATTGCTCTCGCATTTCAGAGCACCACGTGTGTGTCATTCCCGGTCAGGTTTGTTTCCCGTTGTTCTGTGGAGGATCGTAGTGTGTGTCTGCTGTAAAACACCTGCGTCTCATGCAACGGCCGCTTCACAACACACTGGAGCGGTTTCTAAACATAGCCAGCGTTTCAAGGCATGCCAAATATAATTATGATATCTACAACAAACACCTTCTTTTGGACAGCACATTTATTATTTAATACGAATTCATTGCACACTAGATGAAGCAAGAGAAATGTGGATCATAAATATATTTAAAGAAATGTTAAAGATTCACAGGTTTCACATGTGTGGCTATTGTAATCATAATCATAATCATATTGTAATCGCAATATGGCTGCCGTCGCATCATCATCAGTCGGTCAGTAGTTATAGTCAGTGAACTGATTATTAGCACAGAGAGGTTGACCTTATTTTTCTTCTTTTTGAGTTGGACGTGACAAAAGTAAATTCAATTTCAAAACCCACTCTGAGTAATTCAGCCAGTGAGTGAGTTATTAGACTGATTTAAAGCATAAACTTGTTATTTTTTAGCCTTTTTTTAGCCAATTCATTCAAAGAGTCGCCTTAAAATGAGTCATTTGTACTTGCAAGGGCAACATGGAACTATTTGTTGTCTAATTAATTTCTAACTCATTCCTGGCATTCTCTCTCTCTCTCTCTCTCTCTCTCTCTCTCTCTCTCTCTCTCTCTCTCTCTCAGAGGACGGCTATGAGCAGTTTCGTGTGGCGGAGAAGTCTCACGGGAGCTGGATGAAGCTCTACATGGATGGAAACACGTCAGAGGTGCTGAGCAACATGGGGAAGAAGGTCCTGAAGCAGTATCTGGAGGCGCTGAAGGCCATGAGTGCAGCTCTGAGCAAACAGCTGGGCAAATACGACATGTACTCCATGATCATGGGCATGATCCTCACACTGCAGGTCAGAGCCGCTTCATGCTGACAACACCACGCCACGTTTCATCTCTAGCGGTGTAACGATGCCCTCGTGTCACGACTCCACACACATCACGACACTGAACTCACGATACCATATTATTGCGATACTCCAAGACATATGATACATTTTTACTGTTGATTAAAATGCTAATTTTGGTATTACATTGTGTGTGTAAATGAATAGTCTTGGACTTGATGCTGAAACCCAAAGCACAGGACAATAGAGACACCAGAATAACAATATTCATGATTCTGAAGTAGAAAATACAGAATTATTTTAGACGAATATGCTTTCAATCTGTCACTGACTAGATATATTTAAAATAATGTCGGACACTTTTTACTGGTAACATCAGACATTATCAGGAGCCATAAATATTCCCCCATTGTATTATTATTATACATTATATTCAACATTATATATAGTAGTTTAATGTAGTACTGACACAAACTTTTTTTAATAATATGGGATTTAATTTTAATTTTGGGTGAATTATCCATGATACATATTGTTGCATTTTTGTATTGCGATATATTGTGACATGATATATTGTTACACCCCTAATATATATATATATATATATATATTATAATATATAAATTTCCTTGTCTGGCTTATGCTACTCTGAGAAAGGCCTGCACTTTGTATTTTGAGCACTTCTTGCGTTGTTTTTGCCTCCTCACGATGACTCGCTTTAATTTAGTCCTAAAATAAGTAAGTCGCTTTGGATAAAAGTGTCTGCTAAATGACTAAATGTAAATGTAGATAAATGGATGGATGGATGGATGGATAGATAAATGGATGGACAGATGGCAAAATATGGGATGGATAAATGGATGGATGGATAGATGGATGGATGGATGGATGGATAGATAGATGGATGGATGGATGGATAAATGGATGGATAAATGGATGGATGGATGGATAAATGGATGGACAGATAGCATAATCTGGGATGGATGGATGGATGGATAAATGGATGGACAGATAGCATAATCTGGGATGGATGGATGGATGGATAAATGGATGGACAGATAGCATAATATGGGATGGATAAATGGATGGATAGATAAATGGATGGATGGATGGATGGATAGATAAATGGATGGACAGATAGCATAATATGGGATGGATGGATGGATGGATAAATGGATAGATAGATGGCTGGCTGGATGGATAAATGGATGAACAGATTGCAAAATATGGGATGGATGGATGGATGGATGGATAGATAAATGGATGGATGGATAAATGGATGGACAGATAGCATAATATGGGATGGATGGATGGATGGATAAATGGATGGACAGATAGCATAATATGGGATGGATGGATAAATGGATGGACAGATAGCATAATATGGGATGGATAAATGGATGGATGGATGGATGGATGGATAAATGGATGGACAGATAGCATAATATGGGATGGATAAATGGATGGATGGATGGATGGATAAATGGATAGATAGATGGATGGATGGATGGATGGATGGATGGATAAATGGATGGACAGATTGCAAAATATGGGATGGATAGATAGATGGATGGATGGATGGATAAATGGATAGATAGATGGATGGATGGATGGATAAACGGATGGACAGATTGCAAAATATGGGATGGATAGATAGATGGATGGATAAATGGATAGATAGATGGATGGATGGATGGATAAATGGATGGACAGATTGCAAAATATGGGATAAATGGATGGATGGATAAATGGATGGACAGATAGCATAATATGGGATGGATGGATAAATGGATGGACAGATAGCATAATATGGGATGGATGGATGGATAAATGGATGGATAGATGAATGGATGGATAAATGGATGGATGGATGGATGGATAAATGGATGGACAGATAGCATAATTTGGGATGGATAAATGGATGGACAGATAGCATAATTTGGGATGGATAAATGGATGGACAGATAGCATAATCTGGGATGGATAAATGGATGGATAGATAGATAAATGGATGGAGAGATTGCAAAATATGGGATGGATAGATGAATGGATGGACAGATAGCATAATCTGGGATGGATAAATGGATGGATAAATGGATGGACAGATTGCAAAATATGGGATGGATGGATGGATAAATGGATGGACAGATAGCATAATCTGGGATGGATAAATGGATGGATAAATGGATGGACAGATTGCAAAATATGGGATGGATGATTATTATTATTTTAGATAGAAGGATAGATTAAAGCAAAATTTTGGTACGTTTTGCTTGTTTGGTGGAATGTCTCTGAAGAATCATGGGTAATGTAGTTTTTTTAGAAATTCCACTGTTAAACATTTTATTATTGTAAAAAACTAAGTTAAAATAATGCAAGCTGAATGGCTTCAGCAAATTTCATCGATTAACAGCCTCACAGTAGGGCTGACATTAAAGGTTTATGAGTTATCATTAAAAATCAATTAAAGTTTTAACACAATCTGGCAGACTTATGCTGACTGATTAAAGAAAATATATCAGAAATATCTCACATGCAAAGTGAGATATTTCAAGCCTTTATTTGTTATGATTGTGATGATTATGGATTACAGCTTATGAAAACCTTTTCACAATATTCTACTTTTGACTTTGGGGTTTTCATAAACTGTAATCCATAATCATCAAAATTATAACAAATAAAGGCTTGAAATATCTCACTTTGCATGTAATGAGTCTATATAATATATTAGTTTCACCTTTTAAGTCGAATTACTGAAATAAATGAACTTTTGCACCATATTCTAATTTTTCGAGTTTCACTTGTACACTCTATGTGTGTGTGTGTGTGTGTGTGTGTGTGTGTGTGTGTGTGTGTGTGTGTGAGCTAAAGACCTTTTCCAGCCGCAGTTCAACAGTTGTGTTTGCTAAGTGCAATCCATTATTGAAGTACTACAGTCTCCAAACGGTCGATCCCTCATCCGGTCAATGAGATCTAAAGGACACCGTGTCCACTGGGATGAGGACCGGAGAATGTCAGGAGGTTTGAGGTCATCCAGAACCCGTCTCAGTTCCTCAGAGGATTGGAAGAGATGTGAATTTGCTGGGTCTCCAGTGATTTGTATTTTCAGAGCTTAAAGCCTTAAAACGGGATGTGCATAAGTATATATTTTCTTACAATTATCTTACAACTAGCGAAATCCTGTATAATTAGGCTCATCTAGTTAGTTTTACTGATATACTCTGACGTTCAACAGTTTGGGGTCGATAACATTTGAAAGAGTCTCTTCTGCTCACCTAGGCTGCCTTTATTTGATCAAAAATACAGTAAAAATATAGAGAAATATCACAATTAAAAACAGTTTTCAGGTCACAAAAAATAGAGCCGCTTACCATATAATCACGCATTTTAAATTACACAATCAACGCTTTAAATGGAAGGAGAGAGTGGTTCTCATATTTTGCCATTGACATGAATGCACAATCAGATTCTGCAGTGCAAATTAGTCAAATCTAATCAAATTAGACAGTATGGACAGATTGCATAATATTGAATGGCTGGATGGATGGATTGCATAATGTGGGATGGATGGACAGATTGCATAATATGGGATGGATGGATGGATTGCATAATATGGGATGGATGGATGGATTGCATAATATGGGATGGACAGATTGCATAATATGGGATGGATGGATGGATGGACATATTGCATAATATGGGATGGATGGATGGACAGATTGCATAATATGGGATGGATGGATGGATGGATAGATTGCATAATATGGGATGGATGGATGGATGGATGGATAGATTGCAGATTGGATGGATGGACAGATTGCATAATATTGGATGGATGGATGGACAGATTGCATAATATTGGATGGATGGACAGATTGCATAAGATGGGATGGATGGATGGACAGATTGCATAATATGGGATGGATGGATGGATGGATAGATTGCAGATTGGATGGATGGACAGATTGCATAATATTGGATGGATGGATGGACAGATTGCATAATATTGGATGGATGGACAGATTGCATAAGATGGGATGGATGGATGGACAGATTGCATAATATGGGATGGATGGATGGACAGATTGCATAATATTGGATGGATGGATGGACAGATTGCATAATATGGGATGGATGGATGGATGGATGGATGGATTGCATAATATGAAATGGATGGATGGACAGATTGCATATTATTGGATGGATGGATGGATGGACAGATTGCATAATATGGGATGGATGGATGGATGGACAGATTGCATAATATGGAATGGATGGATGGATGGATTGCATAATATGGGATGGATGGATGGACAGATTGCATAATATTGGATGGATGGATGGACAGATTGCATAATATGGGATGGATGGATGGATGGATTGCATAATATGGGATGGATGGATTGCATAAGATGGGATGGATGGATGGACAGATTGCATATTATTGGATGGATGGATGGATGGATGGATGGACGGACAGATTGCATAATATTGGATGGATGGATGGACAGATTGCATAATATGGGATGGATGGATGGATGGATTGCATAATATGGGATGGATGGATGGATGGACAGATTGTATAATATGGGATGGATGGATGGATGGATAGATTGCAGATTGGATGGATGGACAGATTGCATAATATTGGATGGATGGATGGACAGATTGCATAATATTGGATGGATGGACAGATTGCATAAGATGGGATGGATGGATGGACAGATTGCATAATATGGGATGGATGGATGGACAGATTACATAATATTGGATGGATGGATGGACAGATTGCATAATATGATGGATGGATGGATGGATGGATGGATTGCATAATATGAAATGGATGGATGGACAGATTGCATATTATTGGATGGATGGATGGATGGACAGATTGCATAATATGGGATGGATGGATGGATGGATTGCATAATATGGGATGGATGGATGGACAGATTGCATAATATTGGATGGATGGATGGATGGACAGATTGCATAATATGGGATGGATGGATGGATGGATTGCATAATATGGGATGGATGGATTGCATAAGATGGGATGGATGGATGGACAGATTGCATATTATTGGATGGATGGATGGATGGATTGCATAATATGGGATGGATGGATTGCATAAGATGGGATGGATGGATGGACAGATTGCATATTATTGGATGGATGGATGGATGGACAGATTGCATAATATTGGATGGATGGATGGACAGATTGCATAATATGG
>NW_026607390.1:20000-39560 GCF_029890125.1 Rhinichthys klamathensis goyatoka
CTGTGAAACACACGCTTAGTGGTGGAACGGATCACAAAATTCACGGTTCGGATCATTTACGGTTTTTGAGCCTTTTTTTTTTTTCATTTTTCAAAACCGTTTATACATTTTTTTTCGTTTTTCAAAACCGTTTTCTTTTTATGGTTGTTGAGCCATAAAAAAAATTTATATACAGGTGAAACTCAAAAAATGTGCATATGGTGCAAAAGTTCATTTATTTCAGTAATTCAACTTAAAAGGTGAAACTAATATATTATATAGACTCATTACATGCAAAGTGAGATATTTCAAGCCTTTATTTGTTATAATTTTGATGATTATGGATTACAGCTTATGAAAACCTTTTCACAATATTCTACTTTTGACTTTGGGGTTTTCATAAGCTGTAATCCATAATCATCACAATTATAACAAATAAAGGCTTGAAATATCTCACTTTGCATGTAATGAGTCTATATAATATATTAGTTTCACCTTTTAAGTTGAATTACTGAAATAAATGAACTTTTGCACCATATTCAAATTTTTCGAGTTTCACCTGTATATATATGTATATATATATATATATATATATATATATATGGGGATTTAACTTTGCTTTTCATTCATTACTTAAAGCTCACTTGAAGTTCTTTATTACTACATCAAAAACTATTACTGCATTTCCGCTCAAATTGACCTTTGTATTTGCACCTTTCTGTTTGTTCGTGAGTCGAGTTTTCCTTTGCAAAGCAGATCGAGTTTGTTTGCAAAATGCTGGATTTGTTTGTTTAATTATGGCACATAATTCACTCGATAGATATTCCCTGAAAATCACTTGCAGCATCTTTAATACCAGCCGCTATCGGTCTCGAATGAGCGTTTGTGATGGCATCACCCAAGACAGATGCTAATATAAACAGAGCCCGTCCTGTGTGTAATCTAAAAGCTCTCTCCCTGCGTCTCAATGTTTACACTATCCATCCTAAACAGTGTGTGGGATTAGAAGAAGTGTGTCCCAAAGCACAGTATGTTGAAAAGAGTGTGTCAGACGTCCCAGGACTTCATTATCATTATCATTTAAAGAGACATGCACCGAAACGGGTCGCTGTGAACAGAGCTGTTTTAGAGGAGTATAAAAGGTGTTGTTTTACATAATCATTGAGGAATTTTATCCAAAGTATGTTACAAACTTTACATGAAGACGCTAAAGAATCACACCAACTTGTGGTAAATGGGCATCCGATGAGCCCTTTAATGCTGGGTACACACTCAAAGATAAATCTCATAAGATTTTCAAAATGTGAGAGACCACAAACATGAGGACAAAAAATCCTCGATTTAACCGTTTTGCTCCTTTAGTGAGTCCTGTTCCTCCTCCATCTCTGCTGTTCAAATCCTTTTAATGTTGTGCTGCGCCGTTTGCTATCCGTCCGTCTTCTCTTAGATTGCTTTCTGATTGGATATTGTTTCGTTTCACGTGATAATCTCCAGAGCAGATTCAGTCACTCTTAAAGGGATAGTTCACTTTGAAATTAATTTTTGGTATGCTTTAGCTTACCTCAAGGGCATCCAAGATGTAGGTGTCTTTGTTTCCGCAGTAGTTTCAATTTTGATATTTTTAGGTCAAACCGTTCTTGTCTGTCAGTCATATAATGCAGGTCTATGGTCACCACCTCAAAGAGCAGCACAGAGAAGTCCAAATTAAACATGATTTAATGACTCGTAAATGTAAGTACACATTGATGGCCTAACACACGAAACGAGCGGTTTGTGTGAGAAAACTAACAGTATTTATATCGTTTTTACCTCTTGTAACGCACAGACCGACGCGCCGGCGCCCTCAGATCACTCGGACGTGGCTGTGTTTACAAGAGGTAAAAACGATATAAATACTGTTCGTTTTCTCACACAAACCGCTCGTTTCGTGTCTTAGGCCATCAATGTGTACTTACATTTACGAGTCATTAAATCATGTTTAATTTGGACTTCTCTGTGCATGCTCTTTGAGGTGGTGACCATAGACCTGCATTATATGACTGACAGACAAGAACGGTTTGACCTAAAAATATCAAAATTGAAACTACTGCGGAAACAAAGACACCTACAGCTTGGATGCCCTTGAGGTAAGCTAAAACATACCAAAAATTTACTTCAAAGTGAACTATCCCTTTAACACACCTCACACCACCTGATCAGATAATCTGTAGAACCATCAAGATTATCCGGACATTACCTAGGATTGCCGGAAGGGGAGAAATCGCCCTAGAGTCAGCCTGATTCTCTTGTGGTGTGTACCCAGTAGGGCTGTCACTTTTTAAGTCCGAAAATCAAGTGCACAATCGATCGGACCAACCAACACAAGTTTCGAAAACGAAAATAGGGAATCGATTTTAACGGCCTTTTTTTTTTTTTTACCAAAAATGTGTTTTATGTCGACAGATCAATACAGGACACAGAACATGTAGGATGCAATGTCTTTTCTGTTCACCAAATGCTTTTTAATATTCGCTATTGCTTCAATGCAAGTGAACAAGCGCGCCGTTATTTGTAGCGTAGTGACGTGTGTGTGTGTGTGTGTGTTCAAGTGAGCCAGAAATGCGCAGATTCTGCAATACGCTGTATTAATATATCATGAGGATCAAATCCGCTAAATCCGCGCAGATTTGTCTTACACGAACTTCCCCAGCAAAGAAAGTGAGTAAACACAGAAACGCCAGATTGGCTCGTGATTTGACAGCGTTTCCCGCCAAAGTTCATTTTTACCCGCATTTGGCGGGTCGAGGGAGTTAATCTCAATCCCTAAATGTTGCGCTCCTGTTTGTCATTGTGCTGAAACTTCACGCCAATAAATCATCAGGAATATTGCTGACTTGTGCGTCCCAAGCCCTCTTTACACTCGTCCTAATGCCTGTTAGGTGTCCGTGGATTCGCCTGTATTTGGTGTTGAAAATGGAAACGTCTTTAGACATGGAAAATCGATTCAATGAACACTTACGTCTCAAAAGTCGAATAGGATTTTTTCACAAAAGTGACAGCCCTAGTGCCCAGTAGGGGTGTGCCATATCATACCGTCCACGATAACACCGGGATACGTTTTTACATGATAAAACAATGTCACATCACGATATCGGTGATATAGCCTCGCCGTCGTCCATTAATACCTAGACAATGGACACCTCATCAGGCATTAACCCTTACTTAACTTAGGGGCCGCTAACACGACACCATTCTATAGGTGTGCGTGTTTGATATATGCGTGTAGTCGTCCCCTAGTCCCCAGCATTAGTAAACACGGCCTGTGTTTCTCAGGTGCTGCTCCTGCTGGTGCTGGCGATGCCGGAGGCGCTGAGCAGGGATGCGGTGGTGGACGTCCCACTGGCCTCGTCTCTGCTCTCGCTGCCTTTCTGTCTGCTGTGTGTGCTGGGATCCGCTCTTCATGTGCTGGTGTGCACCTCGGCCGGCGGCTCGTGTTACCTCTGCTCTCTGCCCTGGCTCCTGGTGTTCAGCGTCATCCTCTTCTCCTCCGCGTTCATGTGTGCTCTCGGGGCCATGGCCGTGAGGAGGATTCCCAGCAGCTACAAGAGCCCTGCTCAGGTGAGTGGAGGACAGGGGCATTTCTGCCGCACTAACAGCAACAAATGTCTGCCATTGTACATGAGGCAGAAGTGTGTGATATAAAGTCAGAAGTGTGTGATTTAGTCGCAATTGTGTGTTACAAAATCAGAATTGCAAGAAAAAGTCAGAATTGCTTGATATAAACTCACAATTCTGACTATTTCTCGCAATTGCGAGTTTGTCACGCAATTCTGACTTATTCTTGCAATTTCAACTTTATAACACAAGATTGCAACTAAATCACGCAATTCTGACTTTATAACACAATTGCGACTTTTATAACGCAATTCTGACTTTATAACACACAATTCTGACTTTATAACACACAATTCTGACTTTATAACACGATTCTCACTTTATAACACAAAATTCTGACTTTATAACACTATTCTGAGTTTATAACGCAATTCTGACTTTATAACACACGATTCTGACTTTATAACGCAATTCTGACTTTATAACACAATTCTGACTTTATAACACAATTCTGACTTTATAACACGCAATTCTGACTTTATAACTCACAATTCTGACTTTATAACACAATTCTGACTTTATAACACAATTGCGACTTTATAACACAAGATTGCAACTAAATCACGCAATTCTGACTTTATAACACAATTGCGACTTTATAACACAAGATTGCAACTAAATCACGCAATTCTGACTTTATAACACAATTGCGACTTTATAACGCAATTCTGACTTTATAACACACAATTCTGACTTTATAACACACAATTCTGACTTTATAACACACGATTCTCACTTTATAACACAAAATTCTGACTTTATAACACAATTCTGACTTTATAACGCACAATCCTGACTTTATAACGCACAATTCTGACTTTATAACGCAATTCTGACTTTATAACACAATTCTGACTTTATAACACAATTGCGACTTTATAACACAAGATTGCAACTAAATCACGCAATTCTGACTTTATAACACAATTGCGACTTTATAACACAAGATTGCAACTAAATCACGCAATTCTGACTTTATAACTCAATTGCGACTTTATAACGCAATTCTGACTTTATAACACACAATTCTGACTTTATAACACACAATTCTGACTTTATAACACACGATTCTCACTTTATATCACACAATTCTGACTTTATAACACAATTCTGAGTTTATAACGCACAATCCTGACTTTATAACGCACAATTCTGACTTTATAACGCAATTCTGACTTTATAACACAATTCTGACTTTATAACACAATTCTGACTTTATAACACACGATTCTGACTTTATAACACACAATTCTGACTTTATAACACGATTCTGACTTTATAACACACGATTCTGACTTTATAACACAATTCTGACTTTATAACACGATTCTGACTTTATAACACACGATTCTGACTTTATAACACAATTCTGACTTTATAACTCACAATTCTGACTTTATAACTCACAATTCTGACTTTATAACACGATTCTGACTTTATAACACACAATTCTGACTTTATAACACAATTCTGACTTTATAACGCAATTCTGACTTTATAACACAATTCTGACTTTATAACACGCAATTCTGACTTTATAACACACAATTCTGACTTTATAACACAATTCTGACTTTATAACACACGATTCTCACTTTATAACACAAAATTCTGACTTTATAACGCAATTCTGACTTTATAACACAATTCTGACTTTATAACACGCAATTCTGACTTTATAACACACAATTCTGACTTTATAACGCACAATCCTGACTTTATAACGCACAATTCTGACTTTATAACGCAATTCTGACTTTATAACACAATTCTGACTTTATAACACACGATTCTGACTTTATAACACACGATTCTGACTTTATAACACAATTCTGACTTTATAACTCACAATTCTGACTTTATAACTCACAATTCTGACTTTATAACACGATTCTGACTTTATAACACGATTCTGACTTTATAACACACAATTCTGACTTTATAACACAATTCTGACTTTATAACGCAATTCTGACTTTATAACACAATTCTGACTTTATAACACGCAATTCTGACTTTATAACACACAATTCTGACTTTATAACACAATTCTGACTTTATAACGCAATTCTGACTTTATAACACAATTCTGACTTTATAACTCACAATTCTGACTTTATAACACGATTCTGACTTTATAACACACAATTCTGACTTTATAACACAATTCTGACTTTATAACTCACAATTCTGACTTTATAACACAATTCTGACTTTATAACACGATTCTGACTTTATAACACACAATTCTGACTTTATAACACAATTCTGACTTTATAACACGATTCTGACTTTATATCACACAATTCTGACTTTATAACACACAATTCTGACTTTATAACACAATTCTGACTTTATAACACACAATTCTGACTTTATAACACACAATTCTGACTTTATAACACACAATTCTGACTTTATAACTCACAATTCTGACTTTATAACACACAATTCTGACTTTATAACACAATCAATACTGACTTTATAACACAATCAATTCTGACTTTATAACACAATCAATTCTGACTTTATAACACAATCAATTCTGACTTTATAACACAATCAATTCTGACTTTATAACACAATCAATTCTGACTTTATAACACAATCAATTCTGACTTTATAACACAATCAATTCTGACTTTATAACACAATCAATTCTGACTTTATAACACACAATTCTGACTTTAAAACTCACAATTCTGACTTTATAACACAATCAATTCTGACTTTATAACTCACAATTCTGACTTTATAACACACAATTCTGACTTTATAACACAATCAATTCTGACTTTATAACACAATCAATTCTGACTTTATAACACAATCAATTCTAACTTTATAACACAATCAATTCTGACTTTATAACACAATCAATTCTGACTTTATTATACACGATTCTGACTTTATAACACACAATTCTGACTTTATAACACGATTCTGACTTTATAACACAATTCTGACTTTATAACACACAATTCTGACTTGACTTTATAACACACAATTCTGACTTTATAACTCAATTCTGACTTTATAACACGCAATTCTTACTTTATAACATGCAATTCTTACTTTATAACATGCAATTGTAACCTGATATCACGCAATTCTGTCAGAATTTGTGTGAACATAACTTTACAAGTGATTAATTATTAATAAGAAATTAAGAGCCACAAACCTGTATATTAAACTCTTTTTATTTTAGATACACTTGGGTACATTAAAACAGAAGCCAACTCTATATTTCAAATGCATACGATGAATAGACAGGATTTTGATGCAAGATGAAAAATTGATGCTGAAAATTGCAGTTGCATGCCTTGATCAAACAGGATCCGGTTATTTTATGTTTAAGATAAAACAGAGATAAAATCTCCCAGTATTCACTGTAACATGGAGGCAGTGGAGGAACACTAACACTGGCTTTTGGGTGATAGATAAATAAATATGAAAAAAAAAAAATCGATTCGTGGCCTTTGAGAACCTATTTTGAATCGCCCACAACGATTAAATGAAAAATCTTTTTTTTTTGCCCAGCGCAATAATCCACTCGATCTGTGATAATGCACTGAATAATCCACTCGATCTGTGATAATGCACTCAATAATCCACTCGATCTGTGATAATGCACTCAATAATCCACTCGATCTTTGATAATGCGCTCAATAATCCACTCGATCTGTGATAATGCACTGAATAATCCACTCGATCTGTGATAATGCACTCAATAATCCACTCGATCTGTGATAATGCACTCAATAATCCACTCGATCTGTGATGATGCACTCAATAATCCACTCGATCTGTGATGATGCACTCAATAATCCACTCGATCTGTGATAATGCGCTCAATAATCCACTCGATCTGTGATAATGCGCTCAATAATCCACTCGATCTGTGATAACGCACTCAATAATCCACTCGATCTGTGATAATTCACTCAATAATCCACTCGATCTGTGATAATGCACTGAATAATCCACTCGATCTGTGATAACGCACTCAATAATCCACTCGATCTGTGATAATGCACTCAATAATCCACTCGATCTGTGATGATGCGCTCAATAATCCACTCGATCTGTGATAATGCACTCAATAATCCACTCGATCTGTGATAATGCACTCAATAATCCACTCGATCTGTGATAACGCGCTCAATAATCCACTCGATCTGGGATAATGCGCTCAATAATCCACTCGATCTGGGATAACGCACTCAATAATCCGCTCGATCTGGGATAACGCACTCAATAATCCGCTCGATCTGTGATAATGCACTCAATAATCCACTCGATCTGTGATAATGCACTCAATAATCCACTCGATCTGTGATAATGCACTCAATAATCCACTCGATCTGTGATAATGCACTCAATAATCCACTCGATCTGTGATAACGCACTCAATAATCCACTCGATCTGTGATAACGCACTCAATAATCCACTCGATCTGTGATAATGCACTCAATAATCCACTCGATCTGTGATAATGCACTCAATAATCCACTCGATCTGTGATAACGCACTCAATAATCCACTCGATCTGTGATAACGCACTCAATAATCCACTCGATCTGTGATAATGCACTCAATAATCCACTCGATCTGTGATAATGCACTCAATAATCCACTCGATCTGTGATAACGCACTCAATAATCCACTCGATCTGTGATAATGCACTGAATAATCCACTCGATCTGTGATAATGCACTGAATAATCCACTCGATCTGTGATAATGCACTCAATAATCCACTCGATCTGGGATAATGCACTCAATAATCCACTCGATCTGTGATAACGCACTCAATAATCCACTCGATCTGTGATAATGCACTCAATAATCCACTCGATCTGTGATAACGCGCTCAATAATCCACTCGATCTGTGATAACGCACTCAATAATCCACTCGATCTGTGATGATGCACTCAATAATCCACTCGATCTGTGATAATGCACTCAATAATCCACTCGATCTGTGATAATGCACTCAATAATCCACTCGATCTGTGATGATGCACTCAATAATCCACTCGATCTGTGATAATGCACTCAATAATCCACTCGATCTGTGATAATGCACTCAATAATCGACTCGATCTGTGATGATGCACTCAATAATCCACTCGATCTGTGATGATGCACTCAATAATCCACTCGATCTGTGATAATGCACTCAATAATCCACTCGATCTGTGATAATGCACTCAATAATCCACTCGATCTGTGATAATGCACTCAATAATCGACTCGATCTGTGATGATGCACTCAATAATCCACTCGATCTGTGATGATGCACTCAATAATCCACTCGATCTGTGATAATGCACTCAATAATCCACTCGATCTGTGATAATGCACTCAATAATCCACTCGATCTGTGATAATGCACTCAATAATCCACTCGATCTGTGATGATGCACTCAATAATCCACTCGATCTGTGATAATGCACTCAATAATCCACTCGATCTGTGATAATGCACTCAATAATCCACTCGATCTGTGATGATGCACTCAATAATCCACTCGATCTGTGATAACGCACTCAATAATCCACTCGATCTGTGATAATGCACTCAATAATCCACTCGATCTGTGATAATGCACTCAATAATCCACTCGATCTGTGATAATGCACTCAATGCACTCAATAATCCACTCGATCTGTGATAATGCACTCAATAATCCACTCGATCTGTGATAATGCACTCAATAATCCACTCGATCTGTGATAATGCACTCAATAATCCACTCGATCTGTGATAATGCACTCAATGCACTCAATAATCCACTCGATCTGTGATAATGCACTCAATAATCCACTCGATCTGTGATAATGCACTCAATAATCCACTCGATCTGTGATAATGCACTCAATAATCCACTCGATCTGTGATAATGCACTCAATAATCCACTCGATCTGTGATAATGCACTCAATAATCCATTCGATCTGTGATAATGCACCTAATAATCCACTCGATCTGTGATAATGCACTCAATGCACTCAATAATCCACTCGATCTGTGATAATGCACTCAATAATCCACTCGATCTGTGATAATGCACTCAATAATCCACTCGATCTGTGATAATGCACTCAATAATCCACTCGATCTGTGATAATGCACTCAATAATCCACTCGATCTGTGATAATGCACTCAATGCACTCAATAATCCACTCGATCTGTGATAATGCACTCAATAATCCACTCGATCTGTGATAATGCACTCAATAATCCACTCGATCTGTGATAATGCACTCAATAATCCACTCGATCTGTGATAATGCACTGAATAATCCACTCGATCTGTGATAATGCACTCAATAATCCACTCGATCTGTGATAATGCACTCAATAATCCACTCGATCTGTGATAATGCACTGAATAATCCACTCGATCTGTGATAATGCACTCAATAATCCACTCGATCTGTGATAATGCACTCAATAATCCACTCGATCTGTGATGATGCACTCAATAATCCACTCGATCTGTGATGATGCACTCAATAATCCACTCGATCTGTGATAATGCACTCAATAATCCACTCGATCTGTGATAATGCACTCAATAATCCACTCGATCTGTGATAATGCACTCAATAATCCATTCGATCTGTGATAATGCACTCAATAATCCACTCGATCTGTGATAATGCACTCAATGCACTCAATAATCCACTCGATCTGTGATAATGCACTCAATAATCCACTCGATCTGTGATAATGCACTCAATAATCCACTCGATCTGTGATAATGCACTCAATAATCCACTCGATCTGTGATAATGCACTCAATAATCCACTCGATCTGTGATAATGCACTCAATGCACTCAATAATCCACTCGATCTGTGATAATGCACTCAATAATTCACTCGATCTGTGATAATGCACTCAATAATCCACTCGATCTGTGATAATGCACTCAATAATCCACTCGATCTGTGATAATGCACTGAATAATCCACTCGATCTGTGATAATGCACTCAATAATCCACTCGATCTGTGATAATGCACTCAATAATCCACTCGATCTGTGATAATGCACTGAATAATCCACTCGATCTGTGATAATGCACTCAATAATCCACTCGATCTGTGATAATGCACTCAATAATCCACTCGATCTGTGATGATGCACTCAATAATCCACTCGATCTGTGATGATGCACTCAATAATCCACTCGATCTGTGATAATGCACTCAATAATCCACTCGATCTGTGATAATGCGCTCAATAATCCACTCGATCTGTGATAACGCACTCAATAATCCACTCGATCTGTGATAATGCGCTCAATAATCCACTCGATCTGTGATAATGCGCTCAATAATCCACTCGATCTGTGATAATGCACTCAATAATCCACTCGATCTGTGATAATTCACTCAATAATCCACTCGATCTGTGATAATGCACTGAATAATCCACTCGATCTGTGATAACGCACTCAATAATCCACTCGATCTGTGATAACGCACTCAATAATCCACTCGATCTGTGATGATGCGCTCAATAATCCACTCGATCTGTGATGATGCCCTCAATAATCCACTCGATCTGTGATAATGCACTCAATAATCACTCGATCTGTGATAATGCACTCAATAATCCACTCGATCTGTGATAATGCACTCAATAATCCACTCGATCTATGATAACGCGCTCAATAATCCACTCGATCTGTGATAATGCGCTCAATAATCCACTCGATCTGTGATAATGCACTCAATAATCCACTCGATCTGTGATAACGCACTCAATAATCCACTCGATCTGTGATAATTCACTCAATAATCCACTCGATCTGTGATAACGCACTGAATAATCCACTCGATCTGTGATAATGCACTCAATAATCCACTCGATCTGTGATAATGCACTCAATAATCCACTCGATCTGTGATAACGCGCTCAATAATCCACTCGATCTGTGATAATGCGCTCAATAATCCACTCGATCTGTGATAATGCGCTCAATAATCCACTCGATCTGTGATGATGCACTCAATAATCCACTCGATCTGTGATGATGCACTCAATAATCCACTCGATCTGTGATAACGCGCTCAATAATCCACTCGATCTGTGATAACGCACTCAATAATCCACTCGATCTGTGATAATTCACTCAATAATCCACTCGATCTGTGATAATGCACTGAATAATCCACTCGATCTGTGATAACGCACTCAATAATCCACTCGATCTGTGATAATGCACTCAATAATCACTCGATCTGTGATGATGCGCTCAATAATCCACTCGATCTGTGATAACGCACTCAATAATCCACTCGATCTGTGATAATGCACTCAATAATCCACTCGATCTGTGATAACGCACTCAATAATCCACTCGATCTGTGATAATGCGCTCAATAATCCACTCGATCTGGGATAATGCACTCAATAATCCACTCGATCTGTGATAACGCACTCAATAATCCACTCGATCTGTGATAATGCACTCAATAATCCACTCGATCTGTGATAATGCACTCAATAATCCACTCGATCTGTGATAATGCACTCAATAATCCACTCGATCTGTGATAACGCACTCAATAATCCACTCGATCTGTGATAATGCACTCAATAATCCACTCGATCTGTGATAATGCACTCAATAATCCACTCGATCTGTGATAACGCACTCAATAATCCACTCGATCTGTGATAACGCACTCAATAATCCACTCGATCTGTGATAATGCACTGAATAATCCACTCGATCTGTGATAATGCACTCAATAATCCACTCGATCTGTGATAATGCACTCAATAATCCACTCGATCTGTGATGATGCACTCAATAATCCACTCGATCTGTGATAATGCACTCAATAATCCACTCGATCTGTGATAACGCACTCAATAATCCACTCGATCTGTGATAATGCACTCAATAATCCACTCGATTTGTGATAATGCACTGAATAATCCACTCGATCTGTGATGATGCACTCAATAATCCACTCGATCTGTGATAATGCACTCAATAATCCACTCGATCTGTGATAATGCACTCAATAATCCACTCGATCTCTGATAATGCACTCAATAATCCACTCGATCTGTGATAATGCACTCAATAATCCACTCGATATGTGATAATGCACTCAATAATCTACTCGATCTGTGATAACGCACTCAATAATCCACCCGATCTGTGATAACGCACTGAATAATCCACTCGATCTGTGATAATGCACTCAATAATCCACTCGATCTGTGATAATGCACTCAATAATCCACTCGATCTGTGATAATGCACTCAATGCACTCAATAATCCACTCGATCTGTGATAATGCACTCAATAATCCACTCGATCTGTGATAATGCACTCAACAATCCACTCGATCTGTGATAATGCACTCAATAATCCACTCGATCTGTGATAATGCACTGAATAATCCACTCGATCTGTGATAATGCACTCAATAATCCACTCGATCTGTGATAATGCACTCAATAATCCACTCGATCTGTGATGATGCACTCAATAATCCACTCGATCTGTGATGATGCACTCAATAATCCACTCGATCTGTGATAATGCACTCAATAATCCACTCGATCTGTGATAATGCGCTCAATAATCCACTCGATCTGTGATAACGCACTCAATAATCCACTCGATCTGTGATAATGCACTCAATAATCCACTCGATCTGTGATAATGCGCTCAATAATCCACTCGATCTGTGATAATGCGCTCAATAATCCACTCGATCTGTGATAATGCACTCAATAATCCACTCGATCTGTGATAATTCACTCAATAATCCACTCGATCTGTGATAATGCACTCAATAATCCACTCAATCTGTGATAACGCACTCAATAATCCACTCGATCTGTGATAACGCACTCAATAATCCACTCGATCTGTGATAACGCACTGAATAATCCACTCGATCTGTGATAACGCACTGAATAATCCACTCGATCTGTGATGACGCACTCAATAATCCACTCGATCTGTGATGATGCACTCAATAATCCACTCGATCTGTGATAACGCACTCAATAATCCACTCGATCTGTGATAACGCACTCAATAATCCACTCGATCTGTGATAACGCACTCAATAATCCACTCGATCTGTGATAACGCACTCAATAATCCACTTGATCTGTGATAACGCACTCAATAATCCACTCGATCTGTGATAACGCGCTCAATAATCCACTCGATCTGTGATAACGCGCTCAATAATCCACTCGATCTGTGATAACGCACTCAATAATCCACTCGATCTGTGATAACGCACTCAATAATCCACTCGATCTGTGATAACGCACTCAATAATCACTCGATCTGTGATAACGCACTCAATAATCCACTCGATCTGTGATAACGCACTCAATAATCCACTCGATCTGTGATAACGCACTCAATAATCCACTCGATCTGTGATAACGCGCTCAATAATCCACTCGATCTGTGATAACGCACTCAATAATCCACTCGATCTGTGATAACGCACTCAATAATCCACTCGATCTGTGATAACGCACTCAATAATCCACTCGATCTGTGATAACGCACTCAATAATCCACTCGATCTGTGATAACGCACTCAATAATCCACTCGATCTGTGATAACGCACTCAATAATCCACTCGATCTGTGATAACGCACTCAATAATCCACTCGATCTGTGATAATGCACTGAATAATCCACTCGATCTGTGATAATGCACTCAATAATCCACTCTCAATAATCCACTCGATCTGTGATAATGCACTCAATAATCCACTCGATCTGTGATAACGCACTCAATAATCCACTCGATCTGTGATAATGCACTCAATAATCCACTCGATCTGTGATAATGCGCTCAATAATCCACTCGATCTGTGATAACGCACTCAATAATCCACTCGATCTGTGATAACGCACTCAATAATCCACTCGATCTGTGATAACGCACTCAATAATCCACTCGATCTGTGATAACGCACTCAATAATCCACTCGATCTGTGATAATGCACTCAATAATCCACTCGATCTGTGATAATGCACTCAATAATCCACTCGATCTGTGATGATGCACTCAATAATCCACTCGATCTGTGATAATGCACTCAATAATCCACTCGATCTGTGATGATGCACTCAATAATCCACTCGATCTGTGATAATGCACTCAATAATCCACTCGATCTGTGATAACGCACTCAATAATCCACTCGATCTGTGATAATGCACTCAATAATCCACTCGATCTGTGATAATGCACTGAATAATCCACTCGATCTGTAATAACACACTCAATAATCCACTCGATCTGTGATAACGCACTCAATAATCCACTCGATCTGTGATAACGCACTCAATAATCCACTCGATCTGTGATAACGCACTCAATAATCCACTCGATCTGTGATAACGCACTCAATAATCCACTCGATCTGTGATAACGCACTCAATAATCCACTCGATCTGTGATAACGCACTCAATAATCCACTCGATCTGTGATAATGCATTGAATAATCCACTCGATCTGTGATAATGCACTCAATAATCCACTCGATCTGTGATGATGCACTCAATAATCCACTCGATCTGTGATAATGCATTGAATAATCCACTCGATCTGTGATAACGCACTCAATAATCCACTCGATCTGTGATAACGCACTCAATAATCCACTCGATCTGTGATAACGCACTCAATAATCCACTCGATCTGTGATAATGCATTGAATAATCCACTCGATCTGTGATAATGCACTCAATAATCCACTCGATCTGTGATAACGCACTCAATAATCCACTCGATCTGTGATAACGCGCTCAATAATCCACTCGATCTGTGATAATGCACTCAATAATCCACTCGATCTGTGATAATGCACTCAATAATCCACTCGATCTGTGATGATGCACTCAATAATCCACTCGATCTGTGATAATGCGCTCAATAATCCACTCGATCTGTGATAACGCGCTCAATAATCCACTCGATCTGTGATAACGCGCTCAATAATCCACTCGATCTGTGATAACGCGCTCAATAATCCACTCGATCTGTGATAACGCACTCAATAATCCACTCGATCTGTGATAACGCACTCAATAATCCACTCGATCTGTGATAACGCACTCAATAATCCACTCGATCTGTGATAACGCACTCAATAATCCACTCGATCTGTGATAACGCACTCAATAATCCACTCGATCTGTGATAACGCACTCAATAATCCACTCGATCTGTGATAACGCACTCAATAATCCACTCGATCTGTGATAACGCACTCAATAATCCACTCGATCTGTGATAACGCACTCAATAATCCACTCGATCTGTGATAACGCACTCAATAATCCACTCGATCTGTGATAACGCACTCAATAAGTCCACTCGATCTGTGATAACGCACTCAATAATCCACTCGATCTGTGATAACGCACTCAATAATCCACTCGATCTGTGATAACGCACTCAATAATCCACTCGATCTGTGATAACGCACTCAATAATCCACTCGATCTGTGATAACGCACTCAATAATCCACTCGATCTGTGATAACGCACTCAATAATCCACTCGATCTGTGATAACGCACTCAATAATCCACTCGATCTGTGATAACGCACTCAATAATCCACTCGATCTGTGATAATGCACTGAATAATCCACTCGATCTGTGATAATGCACTCAATAATCCACTCTCAATAATCCACTCGATCTGTGATAACGCACTCAATAATCCACTCGATCTGTGATAATGCACTCAATAATCCACTCGATCTGTGATAACGCACTCAATAATCCACTCGATCTGGATAACGCACTCAATAATCCACTCGATCTGTGATAACGCACTCAATAATCCACTCGATCTTCTGTGATAATGCACTGAATAATCCACTCGATCTGTGATAACGCACTCAATAATCCACTCGATCTGTGATAACGCACTCAATAATCCACTCGATCTGTGATAACGCGCTCAATAATCCACTCGATCTGTGATAACGCACTCAATAATCCACTCGATCTGTGATAATGCACTCAATAATCCACTCGATCTGTGATGATGCACTCAATAATCCACTCGATCTGTGATAATGCACTCAATAATCCACTCGATCTGTGATAACGCACTCAATAATCCACTCGATCTGTGATAACGCGCTCAATAATCCACTCGATCTGTGATAATGCACTGAATAATCCACTCGATCTGTGATAATGCACTCAATAATCCACTCGATCTGTGATGATGCACTCAATAATCCACTCGATCTGTGATAATGCACTCAATAATCCACTCGATCTGTGATGATGCACTCAATAATCCACTCGATCTGTGATAACGCACTCAATAATCCACTCGATCTGTGATAACGCACTCAATAATCCACTCGATCTGTGATAATGCACTGAATAATCCACTCGATCTGTGATAATGCACTCAATAATCCACTCGATCTGTGATGATGCACTCAATAATCCACTCGATCTGTGATAATGCACTCAATAATCCACTCGATCTGTGATAACGCACTCAATAATCCACTCGATCTGTGATAATGCACTCAATAATCCACTCGATCTGTGATAACGCACTCAATAATCCACTCGATCTGTGATAATGCACTCAATAATCCACTCTCAATAATCCACTCGATCTGTGATAATGCACTCAATAATCCACTCGATCTGTGATAACGCACTCAATAATCCACTCGATCTGTGATAACGCACTCAATAATCCACTCGATCTGTGATAATGCACTCAATAATCCACTCGATCTGTGATAATGCACTCAATAATCCACTCGATCTGTGATAATGCACTCAATAATCCACTCTCAATAATCCACTCGATCTGTGATAATGCGCTCAATAATCCACTCGATCTGTGATAACGCACTCAATAATCCACTCGATCTGTGATAATGCACTCAATAATCCACTCCGATCTGTGATAATGCACTGAATAATCCACTCGATCTGTGATAATGCACTCAATAATCCACTCGATCTGTGATAATGCACTCAATAATCCACTCGATCTGTGATAATGCACTCAATAATCCACTCGATCTGTGATAACGCACTCAATATTCCACTCGATCTGTGATAACGCACTCAATAATCCACTCGATCTGTGATAACGCACTCAATAATCCACTCGATCTGTGATAACGCACTCAATAATCCACTCGATCTGTGATAACGCACTGAATAATCCACTCGATCTGTGATAACGCACTCAATAATCCACTCGATCTGTGATAACGCACTGAATAATCCACTCGATCTGTGATAACGCACTCAATAATCCACTCGATCTGTGATAACGCACTGAATAATCCACTCGATCTGTGATAATGCACTCAATAATCCACTCGATCTGTGATAATGCACTCAATAATCCACTCGATCTGTGATAATGCACTGACACGATGGAGAATGTGTGCGAGTCGTCAGCTCCTCTCGCTCGGGTTAATCCCGCTGAAGTCCACGTGTCGGCCGGCTCAAACAAACAGAGCCGTGTTTTGCCATCTTGTTTACACTCTTCAGAGAAGTCAACCTGTGAATGTCTGTCTGGTGGTCCTCTCGACACATTAGGCGTTCGCACTTCAGAAGCTTCACACACAGCGGCTTCGTGTCTCTGGAGGGCCGAGTTTCAGAGCTTCTCGTTTTCCTCTAAACACCAAAAACAAGTCCTGACTGAGGGTTTATGAGGACGAGTTCACGGGAGTTTATTTCGGGTGTGTTGGATAGACTGGCTTTGGCTTTGTGTGTGTGTGTGTGTGTGTGTGTGTGTGTGTGTGTGTGTGTGTGTGTGTGTGTGTGTGTGTGTGTGTGTGTGTGTGTGTGTGTGTGTGTGTGTGTGAATGATGTAAAACTATACAACAATATCTCAATTCTCAGAGGAACAGTATTCACACTACAGGTGAAACTCGAAAAATTAGAATATGGTGCAAAAGTTAATTTCAGTAATTCAACTTAAAAGGTGAAGCTAATATATTATATAGACTCATTACATGCAAAGTGAGATATTTCAAGCCTTTATTTGTTATAATTTTGATGATTATGGATTACAGTTTATGAAAACCCCAAAGTCAAAATTAGAATATTGTGAAAAGGTTTTCATAAGCTGTAATCCATAATCATCAAAATTATAACAAATAAAGGCTTGAAATATCTCACTTTGCATGTAATGAGTCTATATAATATATTAGCTTCACCTTTTAAGTTGAATTACTGAAATTAACTTTTGCACCATATTCTAATTTTTCGAGTTTCACCCGTATAGTGAGATCTCACTCATCTAGCACATTTAATGCAGCAGCTGTTGCCCAAAGCGCTTCACAATCACTAAAACACAAAATAAGAGGAGTACAGAGAGAGAGATATTACAGTTAGTGCTGCCGTGCGATTAAAAAAAAGTAACTAACTAATTAATCGCACATTTTTCTGTAATTAATCGCGATTAATCGCACCTTACATTAACGTTTTGAATATATTTTATATTGTATGAATTTCACATTTAATGTAGAAACAACATAAATGTGTTGGAAATATACAGAAATTGAATAGTTATCAAACACTTCACTGCATATATTATAAATTAAATATAATTTAATTTTGATTAAAGCTACAAAAAAGACTCAGCCGAGAGCAGTGAGTGATTTTCTCTTGTTCTTTGATTAGCATTATTGACAGGCGGCAACAGGTTCATGAGGCCGTTTATTTTCCTAGAAATCTTCGTTTGTGTCGTTTGTGTTTTCTGAAGAAGGGCGAGTAAATGATGAGAGCATTTACATTTTTTGAGTGAACTATCCCTTTAATAAAAACTCCACTCAATAATGCATATCTGATTTTAGGCTCAACAGCAGAGCCAGGGAAAGTTTTCCGAGAGATTTACTC
>NW_026607391.1:0-42979 GCF_029890125.1 Rhinichthys klamathensis goyatoka
TTTCCAGTCCACTTGTCGCATCCGCACCGTCACTGAACCTCTCCCGCATAACCGTGCAGATGATCCAGCAGATAACAGGGATGGAGCAGGCGGTGATGAGGGTTTCGTTTGCCTTCACACAGTCAAAAGCATTCCTGAAGAGTCCTTCATCCCGAAAGAACCTCTGGAAGTACTCCTCCACCTCCCTCTCAGAGAAGCCAATAATCTCTGTGAAACGCTGAGGGTGCTTGAGTAGATCGCCCAGGATTTTTGTAGCAGTAGATCTGGTGGTGACCAGCAGGAAGGACTCGGACAAGATGTGGCCCCTCAAAAGGGCCTTCAGAGAAGCCTCGGTTGGAGCTTTTTCAGTGAGATGCTTGAGTTTTGGCGCATTCGAAGTGTCACTATATGAAAACCTGAGCTCATCGAATCCATCAATGAGGATGAGAACTTTCTCTGGTGACTTCTGCAGGATCTGTGAGATCTGGTCTGATGTTAAATTGGAGTTGTAGCTCAAAAGCTCCACCAAACTCTGCTCTCCAGATATTTGGTTCACTTCTTTACATTTCAAGTGAAAAATACAATAAAATTCCTCTCTGCTGAGGTGTCCCGATGCCCAATCTAGCATGATCTTTTGAGCAGTGAAGGATTTGCCATGCCCAGAGTTCCCCTGAAGAATGACAGCACTAGGACTGACTCCTTTATTAACGGCACTGAAAAGCGCATCCAAGACCGAGCTGCCCTTGTCCGCATTATTCCTGGAGGTGAGGAGCTGCTGGAAACTCTCTCCCACGGAGCACATCTCTTCTTCTCGCTCTCTCTTCTCTCTGTGTCTCGTGATGATCAGAGGTTGTGTATAGCGCTCAGACAACAGCACATTTTCACCAGGCAGAGAGTTATACTCGCTCACATATTCATATTTCTCCTGGATCCACTTCTTATATTTCTCTGTGTATAATTCATTGTTAATCTCATTAGACATATGGACATATCAGCTTGTAAGCACTGTTGCATAACATAAAATGCAGATACTTAAACTTAATTTAAAAGGGTATTTTAGATAAAAATGAAAACTGTGTCAATTTACTAACCCTTATCTGGTTTCAAACTACTTTTTCTGTCTCTTTTCCATAATAAAAGTGACTGGAGATTGGGGACTGGGGCTGTAAAGCCCCAAAATGACAGAAAAAAAGCATCATGGTCCGTGCAACTTGCATCATTTTCCAAGAGTTTTGAAGTTATACAGATACGGAGCAAAGACACAGACCATATGCAGTCAATATTCACTCATAATCATCCATTCTGAAGCTTTAAAATGCTTACAAATGTTGTAGGGCCTTCAATAATAGAGCGTCAATTCCATTTGACCACAAACACCATTGGTTTTTGCATGTCTCTTTGTCTGTTTATCACGAAAAACTAAGTCAATTGAACAAATTCTATGGAGCTTTTTGTCATTTTGTAGCATTACAGCCTCAGTCCTCATTAATTCCCATTATATGTAATAGAGAGATGAGTAAATGACAGAATTTTCATGTTTGTGTAAAATATCCTCACAAAAACACCTTTTACTTTGCATATTTTTAATTTATTTAAAGAGGCATCCAAGCATTTAAGTCAAATAAAACTTAATTGAACACATGTTGACAAATTAAGATGAAATACTCACTTAAGCTTTTTACAAGTGCGTCTGCAGTTTGAGCGATGCTACCTATAAAAGGTATTTTACAGGTCATATCTCAGTACAAAGGTCTAGACGCATGTGGTATAATAGCCAAAATTAGTGTGCTCTTACCCAAGTCTCTAAACAGAGATTGCTCATGCTTTTCCAGACTAGAATAAAAGGCAGATTTAACCTTGTCTCCTCCAGAGTGCAGTACTTCATAAAACTCTCTCATTTTCTCCTGGTTGATATCTGCTGCTTTGATCTTACAGTACGGCTCCCACTCCAGCATACCAGCTGACCGCAGCTCATCCGCTATCGGCATCACCATGATTACTTTCTGGACAAGTGTCGCCCAATGGGCATCCACAAACTGAGCCCCTGGCGGAGAGATAATAAAATGATAATAGGTCACAAGAAAGGAAGTCAAAACAGCACATTTTAGACATTCAACATATACATATTTTAATTATTATATTTTAATAATACAATTTATATTTACATTAAATATAATTAAATAATAAATTAAATATATATTAATACTAATAATTATATTATAGTATTAAGTATGTTAATGTCACAAGTTACAACTATAAAAGTCCAAAGATGAAGAAGAGTTAAAAGGTTCCGATACAAGGGTATTTAATATTAATTTAAAGTCAAATAATCCACAAGGCATAACAGCATGCACATAACACAAACAAACAAAGTATAAACAGCTGTGATGATTAAATGAATATCCATGGTAACAAACAAGTGGCAGGAAACATGAACAAAGACAACAGGAAATAATGACAATCAAACTAAAAGTCCATGAAAATGAAAACTAAACTGACAGTTTGTGACAGTTATATTAATTATATTATTAATAATAATATATAATTTTAAGTCATCCTGTCTCCTGATTGAGAACCACAGAAGTAAATAATAAAACATTAAAGTAGCATCAGCAAAAATAAAATAAATAAATGACATCCATACATTTTTAAGTGTAGAAAATACTTATTTTGGCCACTTCACTTTTAATCAGTCTAAGGAAGACAATATTTTGCATATGACTTTCTCTTCTTTTACCATGTAGCTAATAGTAGACCTACTTACGCTCTGAGTCTTGGTCCATGGTGTCTCATACGGTTTCCTCTAGGAAATAAAACAAAGGTAGGCTAAAGGTAAAGCTAATGCACCTAGTTGGAATGTCTAAAATTGTTGGAGACAGCTTTTGTGACACATGGTTAAAGATTATGCAGTAAATGAAGTGGCATGTGGAAAATTACTTTGACGCACTTTTTAGCATTGAAGTAACTTCACATAACATACAGTCACAAAACAAAACTGTACATACAGGAGGTATTTGAACTTTAACCACTTGAAACCTAGAGGCATACAACACGACGACGAAATCACGGAGAATCTCACCTGGCTTTTCAGGGACGCGTTTTGAAGCAACCTGCGTCACTTTATTATCGTCACGGTCAGCTTTTTAGGTCCGAAAAACGCATAACGTTACATGAACTCGACATGAACCGGTCTGTGTTCTTTGCCCCGCCCATCATATTTCGCCCCGTGCACTGTAGAACTATTGCCAGAATTCGCCACCATGGTCTCTATGTGATCAATTTAGCTCACGATGCTTTAGAGAAAACGCCCTGGACAGTGTTCACAATATCATTCTCTTATTACTATTTATGTATTAACTAGCTAAATAAATAGACATGAAATTGATTTTTAGTTTGAATAATTTTATTATCTTATTATATTAACTCTAAATCATACTGTATCGTTTTTGATAAACACATTTTTAAGGCCTCTAAACAATCAAAATGATAAAATCTTCGCTGAAAAGCCTGTTGCACATAATATACTACATGCCTTATGTCCTCTAGTCTAGGTAATAGTTCAAACTTTTTTAAGTAGGGGAAGTCAAAGGCATTTTAGTGTAATTCTAAAAATGTACACGTTCAGGTTGTGATACAGGTCTTTTTGAAGTGAACTTTTAAATTATTTACATAAACTTTTTTTCTTTATCTTTTTGTTAAATAATATTTCAAGAAGAAAATTGGAATGAAGCAATTAGTTACTTGATGATCCATAGACCTACATAATTTTTCATGTTAAAATGTAAATATCAAATGTTAAAACAGGCTCGATTATAGTAGTATTGCATTGAATTATATTTTATATATAATTAAAACTACAGAGCTTTGATAATAAAACTAAGGATTTGAGTGTCATCTTATTTTATGTTATTATGAGATATAAAGTGACAACTGATATGCATGTTATAATTTTATAAAAATCACAAATGTAAGCTCCATATTCTCACTATGATACTATAGGCCATAAAAGCCTGATGTATCTATGATACAAAACGTAAAACACATATGCAAAATTGTTTTAGATTTTATTTTATATTTTGTCTAAAGGTTCAATAAACTCTTTCATTTAAAAAAAAAATCATGTCAGGCATTACAGGGTTACAATTAACTCCTCCGAAGCCATTTTTATTATAGTCAGTCTTTAGTAACTGCGGTGAGGCGCTGCTATTCTAATCTGCACAGATTATAAGAAAGCTACAAATATGACCACTTCATTTTTTTTGTGTTTACCATTGTGCAGTTATAGTATCAGATGGTAGTACTGATTGATTATCATATTCATAAATGGTAAATGATGGTACTTCAAGGAATAACATGGTATTTAATACCATGTTCAAACATGTTTTTAAAAAATACATGATCTTTTGATTCATATAAACGTGATCAAGAGTTTTAAAACACAGACACACCATAAATAAATCCAGTTCAAAACGTCCTCCTGAATTATAGGTGAAGGCAGTATGACGAGTCCTGTGTGAGCTGGATGGCCTCAGGTAGGACACCCTGCGAGGTGGCCACCATCCTGATGCTGTTGCAGTGGGTCAGTTTCCTCTCATACTGAAGCAGTTTCCTCCAGAACCCTGCGTTTGGGCGGATGAAGGGCCGCGCAGTCACAACCCGCTGATGAGCCTGAAGCAGTGTGACTCCCTCAAACCTCATGAGATACGCCATGATGAGAGACGGAGACCTGCTTCTACCGGCCGAGCAGAACACCAGTGAGCTTCCAGTGTGGTTCTGCTGGATCCGCTCAGCCACGCTGTCAAAGTGCTGGTCCAGAGGGGCGTGAGGACGGTCCTCCACCGGCACGCAAATGCATTTCACCCCCTCATACTCGGGGCAGGGATATTCAGCGCAGGCGTTCACCAGCAAAGTGACGCCTCTGTGGTGCAGCGCTGACTGATTCAGGGCCTGCACTCCACTCAGGTACAGAGTGGGAGTGATCTGAGAGATCATCACTGGGACTGTAAGGGATAAATAATGAATAAAAAGGGATACAAAATATGATATATTAAATATTATATTTGCATGTCTCTTATGAAATATGATATACTGTATATAAATATTATATTACATATTTCTAGAACTAATCTGAAATACATATACGAATATTTCTCATACAAACTTGTGATTATTCAACGCTCCAGCAATGTTTCTACCATGTGCTCTTGCAACTAAAGAAACTGTGAAATTGACATATAACAAACTTTTTCAACAACAAGATTTTAGGTTAAATTAATTAGAAATGCGTAAAGATAAAATTATGATTATGATAAACCAATAATTCTTTTTTTATGATAAATAGCTGATAAATCCTACAATATTAAGTTTAATTAAATCAAAAATAAAACACTAAAACTAAAGTCAATAGTTTTAAATGATAATAATAATATAATATAAATAATAATATAGAAATAATTAGAAAAGTGAAAGTGTCCCAGGACCACAGGGGGCCACGAGGGGTGCTAGAGGATACATGAAAATTAAAAGAGAAAGTAAAGATTTTGTAAAAAAGTCATAAGTCAGTCAAAGTAAACATGCACATTCAAGACATTAACAAAATATGTTGAACACAATCATTTTGTTTACATTTACATATAAATGGGGTATTATCAAATATAGCTTCCTTCATATTTTAGGAAGGTGGTCTCTTACAAGGGGATCATCATATTTGGAGCTCCTTAGTATTAAAAAATACTAATAGTCACCTTGAAGTATACTATAGCATGCCACATTGACACTGCTGTCAGTAGCCTACAGTAAAATCACATAACTACAAACAGCCTGCTACAGTGAGCAACAAATAGCCTGCATTTATTGATGTGCGTAAGTGACAGCAGAAAATTTTAACCATGGAAAAAAATGTAGTTTACCTCAGAGCTTCGAGGACTGTGATAGCACTTCCGGAGTGGAGTCTTTGGTGTATGTTTGTCTATTAGGGACTACAAGCAGCTTTACTCTGCAGCAGCGTTATAAATAGAACAGAACCACAGGCACGGAACAATATCAATCAAACCAAAAACAAGTTTTGTAGCCTTACGACGCCTGGTATAGCTACCATATAAATATTTCCCATAGAACTGCTTGCTTACATAAAATGCACGATCTTCGCCATTATTTGCCACGGTAATTCAGCGCAGGACAGGAGCCCCCAGTGGACAGTCACATGCTAGTAAAGCCAAAGCAAAGCAGGTGTTCAACTTAAAGGGATAGTTAATCCAAAAACTAAATCTCAGGAGACACCATTTACTCACTCAGTCTCTCCAGACCTAAGTGATTTTGTGTCAAAAATATATACTGTCATCATGCTCCAAAAAGGAAATAGAGCAACAATCTTTTTTTGAATCATCCTTTTTCCCTACTATTTTTAACTTTTCGGGTAGCCCAAACTGGGTTTACACAAGAAACTCACAATCAAAAAGAATTTGTCAATTTCACGTACACTACCAGGGAAAGTGACAATGAAACTGTCTATGCAACGCAAAGGTCAATTCAAGTTTTTACTGAGCACTCAAATGTGGAAAAAAAAAACAAGATTTAATGCTTAGTGCATTTGTTTCTTTTTATAGTGAGCTGCTTTTATATGAAGTGAAAGTATAAAATGGTTGGTAAAAAGAAAATCTGACTGACTGGCAAGAAACAAGATTTTCATTGTCATTTACATGTGTGATCAATTTTTCATAGGCTTAACGACACATCAAATCATAGGTATCAAAAAAAGGAGAAAGGAACTTCCATGTTTCAGAATATTGATTTAATCACACATACGTCATGCAGTCCATCCAGAAAAAAAGTGTCATCAGTAATTTCATCCCCTCTCACCCTTTCCCTTCAACCAGAATCTTCCAATAACACCTTGTACTGTTGGAATGATCCAGTGCCTTTGTCCATTGGTGGAACTCTGTCAATCAGTCATGGAGTTACTATTACACAGTAATAAAAAAATTAGCAATTTATCTGAAGTTTTCATTAAATGTGTGGCATTCCCCATGAACATCAATTAATTATCCTTCATGCACTGAAAAGGGAAGAATTTAGGGCTAATAACACAACTGCGCTCTTAATGGTCCTGGTGACGTCGCTTAAAGGTATAAAACACCCAGAAAGCAAAAATGACACTGAAGGTTGTCATGTCCTGTAATTTGCAATTCATAAGCTTTTTTTTTTTTCAACAATATCAGGAGTGTACAGTCTAAATAAAATCATTTAAGGCTAGCTTCAATAATAATGATCCACATTCATTGAACCTCCTCATAAAGAGAATTAAAAAATAAGCAACCCCTTTCTGCAATGTCCTCTTAGAGATACAAGTTAAGGTTTGAAACACAAGCCAGCCCATACCATCATTCTGCTAAACTGACTGGTTGATCAGTAACAGTGGAAGAGCAAGCAATGATGTCACGTGAGGACTTCTACACATGAAAACTGACCACAACATACAAATCCAAAACATTTAAATACATAGTCATAGTTATGTATTGAGGATACAGGCAGAAAAGTATGATTAATAGAATAATCTTAAATATAGACAATAACTCTTCAAATAAGAATTTTGATATGCAAGACGTAATATGTGCGAAAAGCAGGACAGGACAACCTTCAATTGTTTTTGTAAAAAAAAAAAAAAAAAAAACATTTGTGACCACATGTTTAAATTGAGACACTTACAGCATTAGCCTGCTGTGTAAGGCCTGGTTACTCATGTCTACAATCCTCTCCACCTTCCCCTTTACAACCATTAGTTACAACAGAAAGTAAAAACCATGGGGTTTCAGATCTGCACCTGTTCAGACAGAGTACTTTCACACAGGAATATCTGAGTTTGTAGTGATACAGGCGATCTGCGGACGAGCACGCTTGCATATTCTCTATTCAGGTATTTTTCTATTCAAGCTTGCTGCAGTCTAGACCCTGACCCGTATGAAGTGAAGCCAGGAGCGAGGTCTTTTGCACGGTTATCAGGCAGTAGTTTTGACAGAGGTTACAGGTGTGCAGAGAGCAGCTGAGGACTGCAGATGAATGGACAGATTACAGCTGATAGCACAGGCTTCTGGGTCGTGGTCAATTGTTCACTTTGCTAACGTTTATTTCTTGATTTCCTTGTCATATCATGTTCGGTGCACGTGTGAGAGTGCAATATTCATAAAATAATTTGCTTTGGAGGGAAAAAAACAAAACAGATGGGGAGTGGAACTGTACAGCCATGAATATTTCGATTGGGACGTCCTCCCATGTGCACCAGCAGGAGGGATTATGTTAATGGAATGACATTTCCATGAAGACTTCTTGCATTCTCGCAGCTTCGGTAGTGAGGGAAAAAACTCGTCTTCAGCTAAAAGACAAGAAAAGAAGGCAGTTAGAAAGCAGGATCCAATAAAGTTGTGCTAAACAAACCAAGGGATTTTTATACTCAAAAATCCCTCTCTGCCCACGAGGCTGTTCACACTGTACTTTCATTCATTGTTTAATGTTAAGGCAAGGCAAGTTTATTTATATAGCACTTTTCATACACTATATGGCAATTCAAAGTGCTTTACAGAAAGGAATTAAAATAATCACAAAATAAAAGCAAGGAAAATTAAAACAGTTATAAAAGAAATTAAAAGAGATGTATGATACAGTTATAAAATTAACTGTATAATTAAACACTATGTAACTTTTATGTTCAAAATGAACAAAATTTAAATAATGAATACATCAATCCTTCTTCCAAAACGTGTTTTCGTTTTACCCTGATTACATATGGTAACCTCAGGGGAATCACCCGTAAAAAAAAGAAAGAAAGAAAAAGAGAGTCTGCTGGCAAAAAGGAGAATGCAACAGAGCTCATAATAAAACGAGAACTGATATTGGCTTTTTATTTTATAACCATTTTCTGGAGTGTTCTCTAGGTGTAATATTTGGCTACTAACCAGCACAAAACTACAGTGAAGTCTGGCTATACTGATACAAAAAAAGATATATTCGATAAATTGATTGTTTATTTTATAATTATTATTATTAATTCTAATTATTAAATTAAAAATAATAATAATCTATTGTTGCATTTATTAATTGTAATTATTGTTAGACATTATTATTATTATGTGAATTAAATAGTCAAAATATGTTCCAATAACCTTCCGTTTACACTACAAGTGGGTCAGAAAAGCATCAAATAAAATGACAGCAAATGTGCTGGCATTATGGTCTTCCTACAAACAAAAGCCCCAGATTCTCTCTTACGAACCTCTTCTCTTGTTTAGCGCCACCTCCTCTGATGGGCATAGGTTGGCTGTTCTGGTAGAGGACGCCACCCCCTCCACGCAGCACATTGGGGTGTGTAGGAGAAGCTACAGGTTGCTGTCCAGGCCTGATGGGTTTAGCTACAACCAGAGAATAGAGGCAAATCGTGAAAGAAAAGATCAGTCACTAAAATGAACTTTTTCATTTTTATAAGCCCAAATTACAGACACCAGACGTTAATGTTATTATCAAGGTGAATTGTGCAGTCACCTATCTGTGCGGAGTGTCCTCTGCGGGCCATGTTTTTGGCTCTCACGGCCTCTTTGATGCGGTCCACCTCCAGCTGGTAGCGTTTGCGGTCGCGAGCTGCGTTCTCTTTGGCCTCTTTGAGCGCCGACTCCAGAGCCTTCACACGTTCCGCTGTTGCCCGCAGACGCTTCTCCAGTTTAGGAAGCTCACAGCGCAGGTCAGCATTATCACGCACCAGCTAAAGAATAAAGACAGACAACATTCTTTAAATTACCTGATTTATTCTTTTTCTTCATTTAGTAAACTATGTATGTTGTTTTGAAAGCATAATTGACTATAAAAAGGGAAATCTTTAAAAAACATAAAAGTTTATACATTTTGATTTTGACACCGTTTCAACTGCTCAACATTTGGTAACCTGTGTGAATCATTAAGGGGAACTTTCTGGTTTGGATTTACCTGTTTGTGGACCTTGGTGAGTTGTTCTAGATTGTTCTCCAGGAAAGAGATCTTCTGCTTCTGAGCAGCACTGCCGCCAGTTTCATCAGAGTCCATCTCTGCACTCTACACAAAAAACAACCACCAAGTCGACTGTTTAGTAAGAAACTCAATATATGCATTTACATTGACCTAAATGGCAGAATTAAGTTGACTTTCAAAAAGATAACAGACACAGTACATGCAAATTAAAGGATGATACGAGACAGATCAACTCCCACCTTTTTAACCCGAGTAGCCAGATCCTGAACAAACAATTTCCTGAGGTTGTGCAAAGTCTGCAGCTCCTTTGCCTTAAATAGATAGAAAATATTTAATATTTGAATGTACACGCTACATGATGTGAATACAACTGTCATCTGTTGCCTCCCTTTAGTGCTTAAATGAGGAATTGCACTCACCACAGTCTCCTCCAAGCCTTTTAGATCCTGTTTGGCCTGTTCCCTGCGGTCCTGCATCATACTGTAATGCACACACAAAACCATTAAAACAGCACATCACTAAAGACAAGCAATCCATGCACAACTTTAATTTAATATACATTTCATATAAATACACAATGCAGGTGTATTAAAGCTTTGTACAATATTCTGGCACAAATCTTCAGATGCACAACAGAAACAAGGGAGATTTCGCTCATAAACAAGGTTTTATCAGCTCAACCTCTACAATGAGGAAGATGAACAGAACTGACTGCTTTACATACGTGAGCTCATGTAGTTTGCGGCTCTTCTCCTGGTCATTGGATTTGAGTTTCTCATGTTCCACCCTCAAACGCTCCTGCTCCAGCATGATCTTCTGATTCCGACTAGAGAGAAAGAGAGAGGGAGAATGAGAGAGGGAGAATTTATTAGCTACCGCTGTATTATTATTACTGCTGCAAATCAACTATTAACTTTGATGTGAAGCAATAGATTAGTTATGACAGTCATACATCTTAAAATCAATCAGTATATTAACATGCACTTTAAAAGGTGAATTTCAAACTGATATTGCTTTATTTTGACTGAAATGTGCATCGTACTCTTGGAGATCAGTGATAAGTTTCTCTTTGGTTTCCAGCTCGTCTCTCAGGCTGCTGATCTGTTTCTGATGGGCCTCCCTGTGACTCTGGATCTGCTTCTCAACAGCATCCTAAACACACAAACACTCGCATTAAATTAAAATAAACATTCAAACTGAACAAGCTCAATTGTATGTGTGTATACACATTTCGTACCTTCACCTCATTGGCACTCTGAATCTCACTCTCTTTCTCCATTGCATGAACTTTCTCTGTGGCCACAAACACACACAAAACATTAGAAGCACAGAAAATTACAGCCCGTTTTGAAAAAGTACATGTAAATGCATAATCTTTATCTGTATGAGTCTGTGTACCCTGTGCGTTGATTTTGACCAGCTCCTCATTAAGGGAGTCCACGTCCTCTTCCAACTGTCTCTTCTTATGCTCTACGTTCTGCAGATACTCACTCAGAGATTTAATTTTTGCCTCATGCTGCAAAACAAACATCTATTTGTTATTATAAAGTACTTGTTACTTTATTCATAACTTTGTTTAGTAGATTATAGAGCAAAGGTTTGCCATGTAAGAAATAAGTGTGTTTTAGGAGGCAGTATCCAGCAGAGGAGTGTGAAACCATACCTGGGAGATGCGCAACTGGCATGCCGCAAGCTCCTTCTCAGATTCATCCACCTTCTTGTTGCTCTCAGACTGTGTGTTTTCCAACTGCTTGCAACGTTTGACCATCGATTTGACTTCTGACTTCATCTTACTGATATAGAGTCTGGCTACAGTGAACTCTTCGTCTATAAGACCACTGCCTTCATGCTGCTGTAAAGACAGAGAGATTACCCAATAATGTTATGCTTTGACTTTAAAGTCAAGTTTAGTCCCAAAATCAACTAATTATAGTTATTAAAGCTACTAAATAATAAGCTATTAAAAGGTGGTGTATAAGTCTTTGTGAAAATCTATAAAGATGGCATATTTGAATAGACACTTATACAGATAAATACAGATACTTGGTTATAACAACAGTATAAACACTGTGGTGCTATTAAAGTGCCCCTATGCTGCTTTTTCAGATATTACCTTTCATGTAGTGTGTAATATAGCTGTTTGTGAATGTAAAAGTCTGCAAAGTTTCAGAGATCAAAGTGCACAATAAATTAAGTTATTGTCTCCCCAATGTGCATAATGCCAGCCTATGGTCTTCATTGGATGCCTGTGAACAACATCAAATTTGACCTGCCCTCAAACTGCAGTTGTAGCTGAGGCCTGGAAAAGTTTGGTTCATGTTTTCGACATCTCAAGAAGACACTGCTTTCTGTGCTGTGAAAGTAAAAAGCACTTTGGATGCACTGCCAAAGGATGAGGACTCTGGCTCGGATTGATTCGGTAAAAAGCAGAAATTCATTTATGGTAATGAGCATTTGTTTCTGACACGTGCTGTAAGCAGTAGACCAATCACAACAGACTGGGCCATCTGACCAATTAGAGCAGAGTAGTCTCGCAGAAAGGAGGGGTTAAGAGTAGGGTTGGGTATCGGTTGGGTTTTATCCGATACCAGTACCTACTCGGTATTTTTTAAACGGTTCCGGTGCCTAAACGGTTCTTGAAACGGTACTTAAGAAAACGAAACCGCACACACTTTATAAAAAATAATACCCTTTTATTTACAGGGCCAAACTGGACACAATATTAACTTAAATCTTTAAACAATATAAATACAAATAATAATATAACCAATATAAAATAAAAATTCACATTTACATAATATCAAATAAAACAATATTGTATCAAACAATGTAATAATACTGGAGATTAATAGAGATTACTATCAGGCAGAGCTGCCAACTCTCACGCATTGACCGTGAGACTCACGCAATTGACCCTTTTCACACGCTCTCACACACGCCACACATCCATTTTCTCACGCAGAGAAAAATCGCGGACAAAGAGGACACTGACACCGACAGACAAGGTTACTTTTGATATGGCACAAATCCACAGCTGTCAGATTCTGTCAATATTTTTACGAGATTCACACAATAAATAACGTTTTGGCTCTTTGAAATGTGACAGATCGCTGTAGCGCGTCAGTTCAAACGGCACGTGATAAAGCAAGCCTACAAATCCACTGCTTCTTAGCTACGCAGCGTTGAGTGAACCTATGAAAGAGAACATCTCTGGTTACTGGTGTAACCTATGTTCTCTCAATAGGGAACGAGACGCTGCCAAGCTCCTTGCGCTGCCGACCAGCTTCCTTTTTCGGCAAAGAAATCTGAGGAGCAGATGGCGCGCGCGTGCCAACATAATATGACGACGTAAGTGCGTCGAGGCGGCACCCGCGCCATCTGCCAATGAATTGGCTTGATTCTATATGGATTCAGACTATCGGCACACCCAGAAGGCATTCTGACGCGTAATTTTACACGTGAAATGCAGCCAAACCTTGCGAGCAAGAGCGCGCATGCGAGACAGAAGAGACTGTGCGTGTGTGTGCGTGCGCGTGTGTGCCTGATTAAAGTTAGGCACCGAAATCAGGCACCGAAATTGTCGTTCTTATTCGGTCTGGTTACTACCGTTTAAGTCGGAACCGGTTCCTTATTGGTACCGAGTTTCGATACCCAACCCTAGTTAAGAGAGACTGAATCCTTTATCGAACCGTTTCAGACACTGAAAAAAGAGGTGATGAAATTAAGTGTTTTTTTGACCTTGTAAACATATAATAGGGGCACTTTATATAATTTCTGTTTAAGCATCAAAAACACAGCAACGTTGGTTAAAACATTGGTGTGAGTTTGGGGGCCGGTCTGAACTGACCAATAGTAAATGGGGGAGTGTTTAAAATTTTGTTTGCCGATTCTACTTTGGCAGAACTTACACGTCACCTTAAACAAAAAACAAAACAAAAAAATGTCATTCACCTTGATGTCATTGTTGCCCACAGCAATGCCAATCTCAGTCAAATCTTTGAGCAGTGACGACATCATCTCAGTTACCCTCTTCTTCTGGTGATTTGCCATTTCCTTCAGTTTCTGCAGTTCTGAGTCTATAGATGCCAGGGTGCTCTGAGACAGAGAGCATTTTAAAGTCAAGTTTAGTGTCATTCTTCTCCGACCGTAAGCAAAAGACTGATATATTATTAGCCCTTCTGGCACTTACAGATTTTTGACTAAGTTCTTCACTGAGCGCTTCAAACTCCTTGGTTTTGTCCTCCACCTCCTGACTCTTCTGATCATAGTTGACGGCAAGCTCCTCCAGTGCCTGCAGCACCTCCTTCACCTCCTCTTTAGACGCATCGTTCTCCATCTGCAGACGATTCAGCTCCGCCTGCAGGTTATCATGGTCTCGTCGTGACGAGGCCAGCAGCTACAACACACAGACATAATCATATATGAGCATGAATATACAGTGTTTACCTACTAATATTCATTTAAATATGTGCACATGAGAGCTCACTAACCTCCTCTTGGTCCAACATCTGCTGCTTAAGCTTCTCCACCAACTGAGACTGCTGATTAATCTCTTCATCCTGGAGAGAGATGAGAAAAAAACAAGCTGTCAATCAAGTTGAATATGTTTGTGATAATAAAAGTCTAACATCGTCTTTATGAAAACTGACCATGGATTAACTATCTATAGTGCCTGTGGTCCTTTTAAGGAAATTTTGTAGATTCAGGGTGCTTTAACACTAGGTTCGATTGCCTGATCTGAACCAGAGTTCGATTGCTACCCCCTATCCCCTGCTCCTACTGTCAGTCCAAATCCAATATTTGCACATCTCTGACTGGAATCCGGTCATATTTATAAAATGTGAGCAATATATAATTCATATGTGGTTTGAAATCCCTTCAAATTGCATTTCTGGAAATCCGTTTCAGTCTGACCACTGGGATCGGATTTTGTGTGGTTTATGTAACTTTCTCACGCCATGTAAAACATGAGCATGTCATGGAAATATGCAGAAATAAGGTTGTTTGTTGCAAGTGCCGGTCAAGTAGACGATTACAATAGCCTAAACATGAAGACATGTTTTCAGACAGGCAGAAATGACAGCATGGAATAAAGCTGCACATACCAGCCTCCTACGTGTCTGCCGTTGCCTCAGAAGACACAGTAGTCCAGCACAGCCGCTACATATTGACATGTTGTAAATAAGACAAAACATCTCTATTGCAAGCCCCTCCAAATTGCTGCTGCTGTTGTTGTTGTTGTGTTTGGCATATGCCTACCAATGCAACGTTATTGCCATAGAAAAACCAATGCAGATATTCCGGAAAACAAAAGAGAGCCACAGAACACACAAATCGGATATGAACAGTTGCAATACTCAGTGTGGACAGTCTATAATTTAGATCAGATTCCAATTGGATACATATATAATCGAATTTGGACTGACATAGCCTTTGTGTCATCAATCCAGCAGCTGTTTACCACTGTTTCTTGGCAACAACAACGCAGGAGAAGGCAGCAAAATGCATGGCGTTGCTCTCAACACTTTTATATTTTGGTTTTTGAACCTCTGATTTTGTTTCAAAAGTGTCAGCACACAAATGGCACTTGCGTCTATCTGCCGCGAATATACTGCAAACGTTCTAAAGAACACGGGAATCCGTTTCTACTGAAGGCGAGCACAAATGAGAAACACTTTCTCTCTGCTTGCAGTGCGCTTGTCAGGAAAGTGAGTGAGAACTGAAAACATACAAAAACACAAGTTTGATCAAATCATACGCCATCAATAGCGGTTCACTGCTGCAATTTAGTACGATAGTGTTCATATCAGCAGCGAACCGCACTAGAGTTCACATGAACTGTACACCCCAGACCACCCTCTTTAATGCGAACTTGGGCTCAGTTCACGTGTGCGCAACCCAAGTTTGGAAAACAGCATTCACATCATCCAAGCAAACTGAAATCTGATGTCAAATCGCATCCAGGTGCGCACAAAGTGCAAGTGTGAAAGCACCCAGAATCATTAGATAGATGACAGAAATCTGCTTCATTTTTATGTAACATGCATGTCTGCACCTTGTCGTCAAGTTGCTCGTACAGTTTGGTGAGTTCAACCTCACATTTATCCTTCTCAGAATCGGTGAGTCGGGCCCCGAGCATTCCTGGCACAGGTGGCATGCTTGGTGTGGATGCAAATTTATCATTATTAATTGTGTTATCCAGCGCCAACACTTCAGCATTAGCCTTCTCCTTATCGTACTGCTCCTCTGCAGGTACCGTTTCACCTGGAGGACACACAGAGAGAACCTTGAGGAACTGCAGAGGTGCACTTTCAAAAGTTTAAACCTAAATGTAATATTTCAGGACAGTTAAAAAAATGTTTTTAAATAAAAGTTATGATGTACAATGAATCATATAAAAAATTTAAGATTCAAGAATGCAAAATAGAAGCATTTCACAAGTGGTTTCAGACTGGATGTCACTGCATAATAAACAACTGTTAAAAAAGTTTTGAATGCAATAACAAAACTGTTTCACAAATGTAACATAAAAATAAACAAATGGTCATCTGACCGTTTCTCCAGCGGTTAAGTTCATTCTCCAGCCATGTGATGGTGTTTCGCAGGCTCTTGTTCCGTTCTTTCTCCCTCTCATATTTCTTCTTCCATTGCTCTGCTGTTAGCTCCACATTCAAACTCACTGTGTTCTTAATGGTCTTGGCTCTGCAAACACACAAACACAATCACAGCTGTACAGCTCTGGTGTTTTTCTCCTCACACCGTTGTTTGCATAAATACATAAGAGCTGTAATTATTCTTGCATAAATGACACCAATGACAGTGACACCTTTATTATGAATGGAGAGAAAAGACTAAGTGATAAAGATGGACAAATATGAATGCATCTCCTCACCTCTGTCCAAACATAAGAGTGGATTTGGTCTCAGCCTCATTGTACGAGGAAGGAGAACAGCAGATGACAATGGTGGTCCTGCAGTTCCCACCCAGAGAATCCTGCAAGATCCTTGTCATTTTACTATCTCTGTAAGGAACGTACGCCTGAGAGAGAAACAAAGAGAGGTTCCGGACAGAATTAGATCAACGGAAATTAATAAAACAGATTTAAATGTGTGATTAAGTTTCAGGACTACAACAGTCTTTTACTCAAAGGCATTCCCAGAAGACAATTAGCAAAATTGCGCTCTTTATTGATGTAAAGAAAATGTTCAAAATTTAAATTACTACTTTTGATCAACTTACATTAATTAAAATGTTTAATATTATAATATCTATAATTATATGTATTTAAATGTAAATGTATGTTCCAGATTGATTCTGCCACCTGAATTGATATCAGATTGTGTCTATGATAATATGTTCTGTTTTTAATGTAATTTGTTCATTACGGGTCAAATGCATTGCCCTCTAAGTAGCTTCAATGTAGCTTCAATGTAGCATGCAAGTTTTGGTTATGCCGGGTTCAGACAACACGATATTAGGGCTGTCACTTTTGTGAAAAAATCCTGATCGATTTTTGAGACATAAGTGTTTACTGAATCGATTGTAAAATCGATTTTCCACATCTAAAGACGTTTCTATTTTCAGCGCCAAATATAGGCAAATCCATGGACAACTAACAGGCATTAGGACGAACGTAAAGAGTGCGCTTGAGACGCGCACAAGTCAGCAATATTTCTGATGATTTATTGGCGTGAAGTTTCGTGCACAATGACAAACAAGTAACAAAAAGCATAGTGGACTGCCATAACATCAATGAAAAACATTACTGCAGGCTTCAACATGGCTGTGTATACGATTAGAAATGTCAAACAAATTTCACCTACGTAGGCGATTGTAGCCCGTAGCCCTAATCTGTATCTGTATGCATGAGACTGTCTGACTACCGGCAGAATTCACATTTTTGTTGTAAAGAGACACATTATGCAGAAGTATAATCTGTGTTTGTCAGAGCCTGCCGTTGCTGTGTGACGCGCGTTCGCTGTGGGCGTGTCGTGACGAGCTGGATGCAAGAATCGATCGTTTTATTTTGTATAGTATGTCATAGTGGACGGCAACAGATGCGGCATCTGTGGCGCTTCACGATGTCCGGACAGAAAGAGTAGTACGTGTCACATCTGTGACGTTGACCAATACAATAGGAGCACAGAAGCTCTTCCGTACACAGCTTTCAAACATGGCGAAACGAAAGAGGCGATGATATTGGTGCTGCTAATTGGAATTATGCAATGAAGGAAAGGTTCGCGGAGCTATGGAAACAATACTCCTGCCTTTATGATGTTTTCTCGAGGGACTACCACAACAGAGTGAAAAAAAGATAAATGCTGGCAAACGATAGTGGAGGTGCTTTAACAACACGGTGAGTATTGGAATAAGTATTAAGCTAGCAAGACAGCCAGTACAAAACACGCTGCTTCAGTAGCCATTGTTTGCTTACACTCTTGTTTCTAGAAGTCAGTCGCTTGTTCTGACTTCTCTGACACCACGCACGTTGTTAAAGACGGCAAGCAATGCGTGTATGACATGTTATAATTGTGACATCCACGACAAAAATAATTGCATAAACTGACAGTAACTATCGTAACAGACAAAAAAATATTGTGTGGTCTGATCCCAGCTTCAATTTAGCTTCTCCAATATAGCTCAGACTAAAATAAGGCCTTGCAATACCAAGAATGAAGCACAGAAAAGAGTTTGCTCGCTCAGCTGGTCCTGAGTATGACAGCTTTAAACTGTCCAGCCTATGAAGAGAACACAAGGTCTGCTGTGTACTAAAAGCACAGTACAGCTGTGCTGCCCATCATGTGAGGAACACTGTTTCCAGTCTGGCCTGGTCTACTTCACACCAAATCTTCACTATCAGTATCATACTTTATTTTTTACTTGTTCTTTAATTCTGTATTGTATTTGATTAAATAAATTAGTAATAATTTTAAAGATGCTTTTATCTAAAGCGACTTACAGTAACAATTCCTACAGAATAATGTGAGAACTATGCCACACACCAAATCGAATTAATGACAGTATTTTGTATTACTTCATATTTTATTTTGCATTGTCCTTTCATTGGCTTTAGGCAAGTAGCATTATTGGTTATAAGATCAGAAAACTGAATTGGACAAAGCTGAAATGAATCTCTGAACTCATACAAGCTATCCTCACTTATCTAGGAGCCAAACACTAGAAACAAAGGGTGTACAGAACTGATCTAAAGCCTGTGAGCGTGAGTATGTGACTCACCGAACCCTCGGCTAAGGCTGATATCACGTTGCCCAGGGATGACAGAGATTTGTTGATGTTTTTGGCTTCATCCAGCACTGCGCCTTCAGCTCCTGTTTTACTGACCTATGAGAGAATGCAAGAGTTCAACACACTCTGCTCATGTTTTACTGAACTACAAGACTAAAGTTTAACACACACCCACCTTCTCGCTGCCTGCCAAGTCGACCAGGTAGAGTTTCCCACTGAGCTTCTGTTCTGTCTGAGTGTTCTCCTGCTTCACATTGATCTGGAAGATACTGTGACTCCTGGAGCTGTGCTCATTCATGTCTAAGACACACACATAGAAGACATTATTACAACTATAATCACACCTTACATTGTCTGTTTAAAAGCTGAAACTGTCAAGAGAAAAATACAGATGTTATAGTTTCTGTTACAGTTCAGTGTCTGTTTATGGATGGATAATTGTATTTTATTCTCTTTATTGAATACATTCTTTGTTTTGTGTCTGTGTATTCATACTTGTCACAGCTACATGTCTGTTAGATTTGCCCTCGTCAATAGTGTCCATCACTTCGTCTGGACTGCAAACAAATCGCTCAGTGCAACCCTAAAACCAGAAAGACAATTATAACAAACAACTTGTATGCTCTAAAGATCAGTGGCATTTACCACTTTGCGTTAAGATTTTAATGGGACACTGATGCCCAGGTTTCAGGAACTCACCTTGACATAAGGAACCCTGTTTTTGTCTTCATGTACTGATAAATTAGTCTTTGAAACTACAAGACAAAGAGAGAGAGAAAGAAAGATATTATGGCACAATGAAAGCAGCATTATACTTTTACCTTTGAATTTAAGATCATCTTAAAATCATTTCTAATTATGTTGAGATCAATTGGTTGGTAGATGTGAGGCTTAGAACCACTTCCACACTCACCATCCAATAGGTCCCGAATCTTATCCAGGTATATCTCAAAATATGACACCTGTCAAAGTTAAACCATACCATCAAGAGAACGGATCCAACTTGAAATGATGCAACAAGGTTCCAATGAATGAGAAGAAAGCGCAAATGAAAGATTGTGTTAAGGCAATAACTTACTTTAATGTGGAACTCCAGATTTTCATCCATAGAGTAAATGTAGTTAAAGATGTCTTGTACTATTCTGGGAATAATTCCCATTGCATCTGTGTCATGAAGATTTCCCTAGAGAACAACCACAATACCTCAGTCTTAAAAGTGGAATAAAACAAGCTATTCTTTACAACACTACTTGCCTAAAACAGCCTGTTTGCACCACTATTTTGTTCAGATATATAATACCGTTCGAAAGTTTGGGGTCAGCAAGATTTTTTATGTTTTTGAAAGAAGAATCTTTCACCAAGGCTGCATTTATTTGATCAAAAATAGTCAAAAACAGAACAATTGTGAAATATTATTGCTATTTAAAAGATCTTTCTATTTTTTTTAGTAATGGCAAAGTTGAATTTTCAGCATAATTACTCCAGCCTTCAGTGTCACATGAACCTTCAGAAATCATTCTAATTTCTAAATGCTTTGATAAACAGTTTGACATGGTATAGTATATACTGAACACCTTAAGCCTCAAACAGGTTGAAGGTTTTCACTTACACTGATTTTCACTGTAAAGCAGCTCTGAAGCTATTTGTTTTGTATAAAGTGTCATGAATCATGATATAAATAAACTGAACCTGATTATGAATAAAGTCACTTCACTGCATTACACTTCACTGCTATCAAACAACCCTAAACATAAAGGTGCATTTGGCCATGAACCTAAAGATCATCTACAGATAAGATTTGGAAAAAATAATCATATGCGAGTATGTGAAAGTGATTTTGCACATAATTCTTGAAGTTAATTTTAATTCTTGACTTTTCACCACAGCTCAGATATTTCAACATTTCTCGCTCACCTCCATTGTGTGCGTTTTGCCTGATGACGTCTGACCATAGGCGAAAATGGTTCCGTTATATCCACCAAGCACATCTGTGGGAACACATTCATGATTAAGCCTCATTGCATGTTCTGCCTTTTTGCTTTGATTCGGAGGTCTATCATGAGACATGTTGCTTTTACCTTTGACGATTTGTTGAGCGCAGGCCGTGTACACTTGCTCCTGAGACGTGTTGGACTGGAAAACTCTGTCAAACGCATACGGTTTACCCTGTAGATAGGAGAAAAACAAATATAAAATTTAGAACCATTTAGGACAAAGTACCATTAGATCTTTTTTTTAGGTTTTCAAAAGTTTACCGTCACAAAACATGGAACAGACTAAATTGTTACAGAATACAAATGCTTGAATTGATCAGCTGACAAGCAGCGAGGGAATGACCAAACATATGGCCAGTAAAAATATGGCTTTTCTCATCAAATACTGAATTGTACAATTATTTAAAAACTCCAGCATTAATAGCATATGTGGGCTGTGGCAGTATACTACACCAGTGAGAAAACAATTCATTTAACTTGCTCCAAGTTCTGTGTCATAACATAGCACTACTGTAGCATACTCGTTAACCTTTGTGTTTTGTGCTACTCCGTGCACTTACATTGTCTTGGTAGACAGTTTTGACAATTCTCAATGTAAACATGCATATATTGTGTCTGTGATGATGACATCAGCAGGCTGCAAACAACACATGCCAACCAACAAATTCATGATCACAGCCAACAACTTAAAGCAAATCCTAGTGCACCTCCTGAAGAACTGGCATGATGGGATTATTTTTGGCCTTTAAAAGGCAAGGTGATAACTATGGCTTAACAAAAAATATATTTATTATTTTAAGGACTGGGGGGAAATGGTTAAAAAAATGCATTCAACAACACAAGAGGGTGAACGCCCTTTAACAAAACACAGATACCATCCAATTGTGGTGATGGTAGCCTAATGGTTAAAGCTCTGGACTGCCAACACAAAGACTGCAGATTCAGCTTCTGCTAAAGTGCAAAGTGACTAAGAAAGATTGCAAACTCTTTGGCTCCGAACTATAAGCTCTTCCATGGAGTTTGGGCTGAGGGGAAGTCAATTAATGCCTTAATAACATAACACTGTTTCAGAGATTTCTGGTACGCAAAAAACAAACTTGCATCAAAAGTACACACTTAAGACCCCCGGGGACAAAAAGAGCAGGTCAGGACCAGTCCAGTACTGGAACAAACTACACAAACTACCACACCCTTCCAGCCATCATACTGCACAGACAGCCACTATGACAACAATTTACATTCATTTTCTCACCTGATCTATAAAGTTTAATCTTTGACTACTGTGCTACCTTGTTTTTATGCAGTCAGGGCAATGTCAAATCATAAGTGTCCCATATCTTATCCCATATCTTTGTTGAGACTAGAAGTAGCCTACATAATTGTTCAATCATCAGTTTATGGCAATTCATTTAATCATATTTTTTTTTTTTTTTTTTTTTTTTAGTTGATGAACATTATCAACAAAACAAGATGTAAAATGTTGTGCAAAAAAACTTAAGACTACAAAATTTAATGTTGTTATCAATCAACATGGCAATGCATGACAAAAAGAAGGGAGTCGTTTGCAATATCAGGGTTAATGACTGTCTTATGATGTCCAAAGTCTAGAGGGAATGACAGGGGAAATAAAAAGTTTAACAGCCTTTCACGAGCCGCTGGTTTACAGTCTGTAAAATGCATTTTCTGTAGCCGCAAGTATTAAGCCAGTTAAAATGTGCAGATTTTAAATATCGACAAATGAGCTAAGAACAGAGGAGGAAGACTTGTGACTGCCAGAAAAAGCATGTTCCTGAACTCCATGGTTTCCCAAAATAAGGGTTCATGAGGGAACTGCAGGGGGTTAGTGAGTTGATAAAAAGCTAATAATTAATGTAATTTTTTTTGTAGACTTCAGAAGGATCCCAGCGTCAGAAACAGGTGGATGGTTTTATTTTAATGGCATTGAAGGATTATATGTTTGTTTGGAGCATTTTGTTTTGTGAACGAGGTAGTGTAATAGAGAGTTTGCAAATAAACTTTTGTTGAAAGAACCAGCCAACTGTACTGGATCTGACAGCAGCTGCATCACAAACCACAAGTTAATTATTTCATAATGCTTTGCTTTGTCTGTAAATTATGGTTTTATATGGTGAATGTTTTCAAAACACTTACTCGCATGCAGGTGTTGATACTGTTTCCTATGCAGTGATGTTAGCCAATCATAACAGTGAATGTTTACTAACAAGCATTAAAAGGAGCCGCCCTTTAAAACAGATTATTTCAGACAGAGGGTTAAAAATAATATTTTTTTCCGGATTTATATTTGTTTTGTTTTTTTTGCAAAAAACATTAACATTATAAGTGAATCTCAAGGAATATTAAAAAATATATATATAAAAAAATCCACATCTTGACCCCTTTAATCATTTTATTCTTGCTTTTGAGACTATAATAATAATAACTAATAACACAATTAAACATTATTAAAAATAATAAAACATGAATACATTCTATAATATTATAATGATTGTCTTAATTAAAAGTTACATACTGTCGCAAATTTATTTTCAATTTTGTTTTGGGAACCGATAACGAAGTAGAAAAGTGCCAATATGGGCCGGACACAGTGCTGATACAGAACTGAGGCCGATCTCCTGTGAGAAGAGAACATTTTCCAGAGTTCTAATTGAGGCACTTTCTTCCCTAACTATTTTCTCATCTCACTTACACATACACAGAGTCCCAGGGGCTGCACAGGGTGGAGCGCTCTCTATTTCCAAAGCATTATCTCACCTTCCTCTAGTGCTCACACACACAAACTCTTTTCACTTAAATGACTGTGGATAAGCCTGAAGGAGACTCCAATTCCTGGGCATTCTCTCACATTATCTTCATACACATAGAAGGAGTATTAAGAGAGTGAGGAGGACTGAACAAAAGCAAACATATCCGTTTCAGAGCCGGTCTTTCTGGAAAGTACAAACACTGTAACCAAACAGGAATTCTTGATCCAGTACATTATCATAAAAGATTTGTGAAATTGAACCAGATGTACAAGAAAAACTGCTCTATGAAATCATTATTATTTACATTAAAAGGGATGGTGGTCACTCATATGATTGAGACAGCTTGCCACATAGCATGTTTGCCAGGGGAGTTTCCTCCGGGGAGCCATGGGAGGCAGTGCCTCCTCAAAAAGATTGGATGAGAAAATAATCCATATTACACAAATAAAAGAAAGCAAAGATATATTACAAAATGTGACATAAAAAAGTGGATAAATAAGTTGCTTTTTTTCTAAAGGAACACTGTCCAACAGCGATACCAGCAGGCAAAGTTACAGAGGGACACCACGTCTCTCGTGCCTCCCCTGAGCCCATTGACTTTTGAAGGGGATTGAGAATGAATGGGGGAAAGTCACATGAGAGGAGGCAATGCCTCAATTGCGCCATGATTTGCTCACACGCTAAACCCCACCTCTTGCTTTTGTGCGTGTTCCGCATTCGGGAATCAGTCTGAATGAACAAAATGAAGGCGTTAATGGGAAGGGTCATATCAGCCACTTAGATATGACCGCTTTATGTCACGTCAAAATCAAACTTGAAATGACCTGAAAACTTGATGACTGTGGGTTTTTTTAGTGAGCAAATAGCTTGGTGAAATTAAACGTACATCTCCGTGTCTGTGACCAGTGTTTAACAAGCTTGATGACTAATGAAAATAAGTTCATAGTTTTGTGGTGATTACTATTAAAAAGAACAGCTGAACATCAGTGTACAAATAAAATGTATTGTTTAAATTGTTGCTGCCTTTTTTATTTTGGAATAAATGTAAAATGCTTAAAACAATGCTTAACTTAATGAGATTTATACTTGGTTTTAATAAATAGAACATTAATTACATTGTTAATGTAAAAAATACAAAACATCATTTTTTAAATGTAATATTTAACCAGGAAAATGTGACAACATTAAGTAACTGGGACATAATTTACATTTCTTTTTTTTTTCACTTCAGAACACCACTGATGTTTGCTTTCAAATGTCATTTGTCATCCCATGATGGTTTAGTGAAAAGCTTCAGAGTTTATCACAGAAGAATACATATAGCCTGTCATGTTTGAACTGGGTTTAAAAATAATCAAAGAACAGTGACAATCGATCAATCAATTCCCCAGTCCCCACCCATAAATACAAGTAGATCCTAGTGCAGCACTATGACTCATGTTTTTCACTGCACACACGGATCGCACCAGGAACATCAACATCTCTACTGGTTCCTTTAAAAAGGGACGTCACATTCAGGTCTTTGGTTCAATAGAAACCCATAAAAGTTATATGCTAACTGAGCCTTTATTCTCATTTCACCCAACGAACAACCTTATGTCCAATTTCAAAGTAACTATATATGTGCAATGCATGTGAGTGCTGATGTTATAGAGCAGGGGTTTTCAAACTAGGGTCCGCAAAACGTCTCCGGTTACTATCGTAACCTCGGTTCCCTGAGAGGCGGGAACGAGACATTACGTCATACTGACGTATATGGGAACTCCTCCCCTTCTCCATTTTCACTGAAATCTTATAGATTAACGCCAGCTGGAGACAGCTGGCCAATTGACGCAAAACATGCAAATGCTGACCGGTCCGCGGGCAGTATAAAAAGCATGGGCGCGACAATTACGTCAGAATCAAGACTGAACGCTAGCACAGCTGATCAAACGGCGAGCACGGCGGTTGACGTAATGTCTCGTTCCCGCCTCTCAGGGAACCGAGGTTACGATAGTAACCGGAGACGTTCCCTTTCAAGGCGGTCACTTCGACATTACGTCATACTGACGTATATGGGAACTGTATAGAATTCCGCCGTGAGCGCAGTGAAGATAAGCCCTGAACGGGGTCAAGCTACACTCCCACAGGAACAACAGTTCTAAGCCAGCAGCGCCGCTAGGAGCACTCAAAACTGATAGGCGAAATTAGACCAACGTCTGCTCCGGCTTACCAAGTTGCGCATCCACTGCAATGAGGCGAAGGCTGCACTGGACAGGGCAGCACAACACCATAAGCACTCGAGCACAAGAGCTAACACAGTGTCGACGGCATAGCGGTGACAGCTGCATAACCTTAAGCCACACACAGAGTTAACAGTACGTTGGAACTACTGCGTAATGTGGAAACAGCTATGTAACCTTATAGTCATAACCCAGAGTTAGCAGCAATGGTAACTCTGCAACACAGACTACTGCACAGCTGGTGGTAAGTTTCATGAGTACATTGATAAAAACTCACCGAACCCACGACGCTAAGGTGGTGCATCAAACTTGGAACCCTGGCGAATGTGTTCTGAGAAGACAGCCAGCATACCAAGTCTCTGTATAAAACAGCACGTCCCTAGTACCATCCACCAAGCACACAAACAGCTGGTAGACTGCTGCCTAGTGATCCACGTACATCCACAAATCCCTTACAGGGCCAACATCACTCTGAGCATCGGCATCATGCGAGGCTGAAACTCAGCAGATAAGGCGGGCAGGGATCAACCTGTGCTCCGAACGGCGTAAGCGACTTCGGAACGTAGCTTGGCATCGGACTGAGAGTGACGCTGCAGTCATCAGGTCCGAGACAATGCGACAACATTCACTAGAATGAGCGTAAGTCTCCAAGTGCTTCGCTGGGGCGAGAGCCGGTGGTAAGGCCATCTCAAGGAGAGCTCGTCTCAGCACTTGTCAGTGTGAAGTGTCTTGCTCAACTAAGGACCCAGCAGCGGACACACAAGAAGGTTCCACAGCTTGGGGCTGGGGTGCCACCTTGTAGAACATAGCCGATGTTCTATAGCCAACGTACAGAAGTGCAATCAACACATAACTGAATGTACATAAACACAGTGTCAGTGGCCGTAGCGACGACAACTGTGAATATACGCAATTAGAAAATAGCCCCATAATAGCATAGCACCTCAGTAAGCAAACAAACACAGTCATAACTGTAGCTACAACTGTGAAAATATGAGTTTGCACAGAATAACTAGTTGCCCTGATAGGAACGGGGCAATATAACAGCGTAGCACATGCACGTACAGCATAGGTCGCTGTAGCGCCAACTTAATACACGCAGTTACCCATTTGTAAATAAATGCAGCGCATGTCGCCGTATCGACGGAGACTGTGAATATGCACAGTCTGACTGGGATAGCTAGTTGCACTGAAATACAGGGCAACATGGCAGCATAACACAAGTGAGTAAGGAATAGCGCATCCTTGCATGTACATAACGCAGCGTAAGTCGCTGTAGCAACAGAGACTGTGTAGAGACAGAAACTAAGATGCATAGTTAGATTAGGATGGCTAGCAGCACTGAAGGAAACAGGGCAGCATTACAGCATAACACATCCGATTACGTACATACATCCAGAACTGTGAATATGCACGGTTAGATTAGGATAGCTAGTTTTGCACTGAAGGAAACAGGGCAACAAAATAGCAAAAACACGTCCTTGTACGTGCCGTGTAGTCGCCATAGCGACAGAACTGAATATGCAGTTAGATAGGATAGCTGGATGTTGCACTGAGGATAGAGGGCAACATAACAGCATTACCCATCAGTGTGCACATATCAAGCATCTGAGTGTATAATGCGGTGCAAGTCGACGAAGCGACCGAGACTGCATGAATATGCACAGTTCACATAATGGTCAGTTACGTTAGCAACATAACTGCATAACGCTTCAGTGTGGACACAGATGCAGCGCAAGTCGCCGTAGCGACAAACTGTGACTATGCACAGTTAGATAGGATAGCTAGGTGCACTGAAGGATACAGGGCAACGCGTTAGCATAGTCACATTAGTGTGTACAAAAACACAGCGTCAGAGGCATCGCGACATCGACTGTGAATACATAGTAAGTCAGAATAGCCGGTTGCACTGATGATACAGGGCAATATTTAGCGGCGTAAACATAGCACATCAGTGCGTAGCGTGTACACAGCGTCAGTTGCCCCGCACAACAACTGTGTACGTAATCAGAATAGCCATTTGCACTGAAGGATACAGGGCAATGTACGACGGCATAAATCATAACACATACAGTGTGTAGAGTGTACATAGACACGGCGTCAGTTGCATCACACGACAACTGTGAATATGCACTGCGTAGTAATCAGAATAGCCATTTGCACTGAAGGACACAGGGCAATATACAATGGCATAAATCATTACACATAACAGTGGGTTGTATGTACGTAACACAGTGTCAGTTGCATCGCACCACACTGTGAATACGTAGTAATCAGAATAGTTATTTGCACTGAAGGACACAGGGCAAAATACAAAGGCAAAACTCATAACACATAGTGTGTAGTGTGTACATAACACAGCGTCAGTTGCATCGCACGACAACTGTGAATACGTACTGCATAGTAATCAGAATAGCCATTTGCACTGAAAATTACAGGGCAATATATAATGGCATAAATCCCAACACGTAACGCTGTGTAGTGAGTACGTAACACAGCGTCAGTCGCTTGCACAACAACTGTGAATACGTAGTAATCAGAATAGCCATTTGCACTGAAGGATACAGGGCAACAACGGTAAAATTCATAACGCAGTGTACAGTGTGTACGTAACACAGCGTCAGTTGCATCGCAAGACTGTGAATACGTAGTAATCGGAATAGCCATTTGCACTGAAGGATAAGGAACAGGGCAATATGTAATGGCATAAATCATACACATAACAGTGCGTAGTGTGTACGTAACACAGCGTCCGTTGCAACGCAACAACTGTGAATACGTAGTAATCAGAATAGCCAGTTGCACTGAAGGGTACAGGGCAATATCGTGGCATAAGCATAACACACACATATCAGTGTACATAAACACAGCGTCAGTGGCATCGCACAACTGTGAATCAGAATAGCCATTTGCACTGAAGGATACAGGGCAATTTATAGCGGCATGAATCATGAACACATATCAGTGTGTAGAGTGCACGTAAACGCAGCGTCATTTTATCGCACAACAACTGTGAATACGTGGTAATCAGAATAGCCATTTGCACTGAAGAAACAGGGCAGCATATAACGGCGCAAATCTTAGCACATATAGTGTGCAGTGTGAACATAAACACAGCGTCAGTGGCTTAGCGACAACACTGTGAAAACGTGGTTAAATCAGAATGGCCAGTTGCACTTAGGGATACAGGGCAATATATAAGGGCATAACAGTTAAATCATAGCACAAATCAGTGTGCAGTGTGTACATAAACACAGCGTCAGTGGCGTAGCGACAACAACTGCGATTATGTGGTTAAATCAGAATGGCCAGATGCACTGAGGGATACAGGGCAATATATAAGGGCATAACAGTTAAATCATAGCACAAATCAGTGTGCAGTGTGTACATAAACACAGCGCCAGTGGCAAAGCGACAACAACTGCGATTATGTGGTTAAATCAGAATGGCCAGATGCACTGAGGGATACAGGGCAATATATAAGGGCATAACAGTTAAATCATAGCACATATCAATGTGCAGTGTGTACATAAACACAGCGTCAGTGGCAAAGCGACAACAACTGTGGATACGTGGTAATCAGAATAGCCATTCGCACTGAGAGAAACAGGGCAATATATGACGGCACAAATCATATCACATACCAGTGTGTAGTCTGAACATAAACACAGCGTCAGTGGCGTAGCGACAACAACTGTGGATACGTGGTTAAATCAGAATGGCCAGTTGCACTGAAGGATACAGGGCAGCCTGACGACATAAGCTGTAAGCTGTGCACCTCCATTACCAGAGCGGGGCGTCCTGACGCGGCACTCTCCGTGGCCTGTGTCGCCACATTCCCGGTCCCGCCCTCTGCCAACGGTGAAGATCCGGTTCGTTTCGGGTTCGAACCGTTTTGGCGGCTGTAGCCGAATTAGGCGGGACGAGGTGCCGACGAAGAGAGACATCGAGGAAGGCTGGACCGTATAGAGATCAAAAGTTTCGGTTTAATGTCTGGCCGCGGCGAGACTAAATTTCATGCTGTGAGAGCTGGGATCGAACACGGGTCTCCCGTGCGACGGCTTTGGGTTTCGCCACTGAACCACAGGGGGAAATGACCACTTTCGCGCCTTTAGACACAGAGCCATCGCCTTGCCTCGTCTCTCTGGATGCGTCTTCGCATGACTTACCATAGGACGTCGTGAAGACGGAATCTTTTTGAAGTAGCTTGGCTGATAGATACCGAGCTAAGTAAAATAATAATAAAAGTATCCTTTCCGACGAAGCCTATCGCGTCGAGTCCTTCTAGCGAGCCCGCGAAAAGGACCGGAGAGGCGACGGGCAGGTTAAAAAGCATCTGCTGCGAGAGCCGGGATCGAACACGGGTCTCTCGCGCGAAGGCTTCGGGTTCCGCCACTGGGCCACAGGGGGGAACGACTGTTAACTCTTCTTTGGGCGTGAGAGGGCCCACCAGCAGCCGCTGGCGGCAGTGGGCCTCATCCCTGCTGATGCCCGGGTTTATGAGGGCGCGTACCGGTAGACCAGCACGTATGCCTGTCGTCCGTGAGTGCGGCCTCGGTAGATCCTTGTTTGGGTAGAGCGAGTCGATACCGCACATATCTGGCATGTAGCAGCCATCGGATGCGGGGAGGAAACGTGGTGAGTAACCTCCATTGCAACTTCCACGATGACTTCAGATAAGACTTCTAGCGTGAAGAAAGAGATTCTGACGTAATTGTCGCGCCCATGCTTTTTATACTGCCCGCGGACCGGTCAGCATTTGCATGTTTTGCGTCAATTGGCCAGCTGTCTCCAGCTGGCGTTAATCTATAAGATTTCAGTGAAAATGGAGAAGGGGAGGAGTTCCCATATACGTCAGTATGACGTAATGTCGAAGTGACCGCCTTGAAAGGGAACTCCATGGGCCGCAATAGGGGGGCATAACATTGAGAAATAAAAGATTTTTTACTAAATTTAAGCAAAAATGTTTTTGTAATATTTTGTAAAAAAAAAATTAAACGTTTCCCTTTTTTTTATAATTTGCTTTAATATATATATAAAAATATATATTATTATTAAATCCTTCTATAAATTGACAAATTTTCCCACACAAATTAATATTTATGAATGACTATTTATTAATATATAATGCCTTTAGGCATTTTTAGGAAGGGAGATATTGGAAAGTGGATCCTATTTTGGGGGTTCTTGATATCAAAACATTTGAAAACGTTTCTGACATTGAAATTATCTTAGTATTTACAAACACCTAACGTAAAAATATGGACGTTAGTTTCCTGCTCATTCAACATATCTAACGTTACACCTAACCATACAATTAAGTTAGAGGTTTAAAATGGTCATCATAACCTACAATGTGCAACCAATCCGTATCATGAACCGAATAAATAAATCAAATAAGTTTTTTCTTTTTCAAAAGTGTGAAACTGACTGTGTTTCCGCGTTGAATGTGCAGGTGTGGCTAACACGGTTAGCATGAAGCGGATGAGGAAACGACACAGAAATTAACTAAATTAACACTTATGTCTGAATTAAACCGTCGGTTTCGGGCGGGACCGGACCGGAGGCAGTGGCTAGTGTCGGTGTCAATTATTCAGATAAACAGGTTGTGACAAATTCCGGTGGTACTGGGCTGCGGTCATTAGCATTAGCCGCTCGCGCGAGTCCAACCGTAAGATACAATATAAAAAAATAACCCTGTCCCAAAATAACACTCACCCCAATCACGACGCTGTCCTCTCCCTGAAATTTCGCTACGTATTTGTCCCCTCTTGTCACCTCCGAGCTGTTTAACGGCCTGAAACGGCACATGACTTTAATGGTGCACTCTGCCGGGTCCGCCATCTTCACCCGGTTACCGAATCACGAGAGCACCGGCCAGAACACACGCACACAAACGGATACAGACACGGACCGAGGGGTGGGGACACCACCTCGCTCTGAAATTCCGTCCTGGGTTGTTGATTCCTGTCCCGTGTGGTGTGACGGGTGTGACTAAGCGCCGCGTTGGAGGATCACCCGGCCTCCGGTTCGGTGACGTCACCAAGAGCAAACAGAAAATAACAATGACATCCTCCTGAGAAGAGAGCCAAAAACAGTTTTGTGAATTATTTTTTTAGGTCATTACATTGTTTGGAGTATATAAGAAACAAATGGAATAAATACATTTTTGAAGATTTTTTTTCTTATCTTATGCTATGTCCTCTGTAGACCCATTTATTAAAAAAAATTAAAAGACAAGAAAAGACATGTATAGCCAAAAACAATGTTTCTGTTTCATTCACCAATCAATTTTAGGTTTCAAGCTTTTTTTTTTTTTATCCAAACTCTGTATAAGGATGATTCTCAACTGTGTTATGAAAGATATAACAGAATTATTTGATACCATTTTACTTTATGCAATATGCGTCTAATCATGGCCATAAATTCCATTCCCATTCTATGCAATGCATCTACGTATCTAATCTGCATATTAATGTGTTTTTGGGGCACAATGTAATGATAAAAGACATGTAATTGGGAACATTTTCACAAGAATAATGATATAGGGTGTAATTTCTTTCCCTAATCCCTATTCACGTGTTGTGTCTCCAAAATGCCATGCCATGCTGTCCTGGTGTCCTCTACAGTGGACATGTATGAAATCGATGCCGTTTCATAACAGAAGTCATATTCTGATTTGAAACGTGATAACAATTTCCCGAGATGTTGATTTCTGACAAAAAAAAAAGAAAATTAGTCAGATTTAAATGATAATTACAAAAAAAGATTATATTTCCATAAGAGTGCTAAATTTAATAATTCAGTCACTTGTAAAGACCAAGGAGAGGGAGTTGTCATGGTTACACCTCCAAACATTTGGTATCTCTGCAAAGCCCTGGACATCCAGGCTTAAAACTGGATGCCGGGGCGGCAGTGGCTCGGTGGTTCATGTAGGCAGGTTGTCTACAAACTGGAAGGTTGGTGGTTCAATCTAATTCCGGTTCTGGCGCTGGGGTTCTGAAACTGGTGGTGCTGCGGGTCTGCAGCTGGATATATCTCGACGAGCTGGATGGCGCCTTGCATGGCTGACACCGCCGTCGGTGTATGAATGAGTGTGTGAATGTGAGGCAATATGTAAAGCGTTTTGGTGGCCATTGGGTCTGTGAAAGCGCTATATAAATGCAGTCCAAAACTGTGACGTATGTTGTCAGAGAAATTCTACAGAGGCCAAATGTCTATTCCTAGGTTTCAGGAGGATATTTTATTATGTAGTAAACTCATATGTCCTGCATGCAAACATTACATCTACAAATAAAAATGTGATAATTGTCTACTCTAATTAATAACTTACAATTCACCCCAAAACTGGATCTCCAAAATGAGTCTTTAATTTGAATGATAATTAAAAATGGCAGTATATTATATTGATAATTATTTTTTATTAACAATACTCTAATTTGATGATTTCATGTTTATATGTGATTGTTAATGCTTTTACAATATAACTTAATTCGATATTGAATGTCAATGTTTTTTGCATTCTTTTTTATACCGTTTCTTCATTCAACACTTTATTATACCTCTCTTGAGTCATTTGCAATTTCTATTTAGTAAAATTGTAGTAAAACAAAAAAATTATCTTTGAAAGATAAACTTTCTCTGCTTCTTTTTATTGAAGTAAAATCTGAGTTGTTCAACTGTTGATCACACTGCATGTTTTCTGTACTTTGTTTCATATTTAAGAATGAACAGCAACTCCTTTGACCTGCAAGGTTGTAAATTCTAACTGTGATGTCATAAACTCAGATTAAATAAGTAGGTCAGAATAAATTACATGAGGGCCTTTGGTTCTCTAATTTTTTTATTTACAGCATATACAGTGACAGTCAAACTATCAAATCTGTCTGGATGATCAGGATACCGCTGGTCTGTGTGGTGATGACACAGATTTACCAATATCATCAAAAGAGAGACGAGAACTGACAGTGATACTGAGTGAGTCTGTAGAGGGACAGAGAGAGACTGGAAACTACAAAGACACAAAAGAATTAGCTAAAGACACAGAAATATTTGATACACAATCTCTTCCCTTCCTAAAGACACTGTCCTGTTTGTCAGATCTCTGTTACCTGGAGGAATTGAATGTGATCATCTGTGTGTGAAAGCTGCTCCATCTCACTTGTCTCTCCTCCTCAGATCCTCGATCTCCTGCTCCAGTCGTTCTTCAGCTCGACTCACTCAGGGTTCCTACAGGTTTCTTCAAGTTAAATTCAAGTCTTTTTAAGACCTTTTTAAGATCATTTATATAAAAAATGAATACCTATTTCACGTCCCTACCAGCAAAGAAAAACAAAATCCTTGAGAAGATCCCAAATCCCTCCAAAAGTTCATTTATTTTTCAAATGTGGAATGGGTAAAAGATGATAAGCCAAGCAGGTGTGAAAAATAAAAACATTTCAGTAGGCCATAAGAAAGTTTGCCGAACAATGTTAAGTTGTTTTTTAACATTAGCTAGCTACTTATTCCATGCTGGGAATGTGGGGAACTGAGAGACCCCTGAACAATAAACATCGAAAATCATAATAATCGTGGTTGACAAATGAAACTTTTGAGGAAAAATACAATACGGAGAAGTTACATACAGCACAAATTTTAAGACCCAGACATCAAAATTCAAGACTTTTTAAAGTCTTTTTAAGGTATTATTTCCAAATTAATAAATTCAATGGTTTTAAGGCTTTTTAAGACCCCGCGGGAACCCTGCTCACTGCAGTCTTTTCCTGGTCTCTGATCAGCTGTGTCACCTCAGAGCGGCTTCTCTCCATGGAGCGGATCAGCTCAGTAAAGATGCTCTCACTGTCCTCCACTGCTGCCTGTGCAGAGCGCTGTTAGGACACACACAGAGTCGCATAGAACCAGTCCATTCACTCAGCTCTTACTGGTTCCTCACACAGCCTGTTCCCCACAGTGGGCTTCAGTGGGACTGAAAGAGCTCCAGCACTGGCTCCTCACGGACTGACTGGAGGAGAGTCCTAACTGAGTCTGAAACAGCTCTTCCAGCAGTTCTTCTGCTCTAAACTCACCTTGTGAGACTCTACAGCCTCTCTCAGCTCCTCAAGCTCCATAGTTTCTCCTTGATTCTCTGCTGGTTTGTTCTCTGCATTTCCTCCAACTGTCTTTGTTGAGAAAGTTTACTGATATAAGTGTGTACTACTGTATTGGGATCCTTTCATATGTATTTGTTTTAGAAGCTTTTATCTCATGTAAACAATCGCTATCTTCGTAGTATATTTGTTCAAAAATTTATTTTAAAATGATTGAGTAATGGCACTGCCATAATCTAACACTAACCAATTATGAACTTATTGTTTGAACTTCTCAGTTCTCTTTGCTGCAACTGATACAGTGTCATGGTTTTTGTGTTCATCCACCATGCACAGCAAACAAATGCACTTCTGTTCACTACGACAGTAAATCTCCAGCAGTTTCTCATGTTGAGGGCAGATCATCTCCTGAAGTCGTCCAGTGGCGTCCATTAGATTGTGTCTCTTACCTTTGAAGAAAATCTCATGTTGTTCCAGATGATTTTGACAGTAAGAGTTCAGACACACCAGACAGGACTTGATGGCTTTGTTTTTGTCCCCTTTTGTTTTTGTTTTGTCCCCTTTCACTGAAGGTAGGAGTGGCTAAAAGAGGGAGAAAGAGAGGGAAAGCAGGAGAGAGAGAGAGATAGAGACAGAGAGAGAGAGACAGAGAGAGAGAGAGATGGTGAGGTTCACTGCCCTCTACTGACCACTAATACTAATGTTGATGTTAATGCTAATGTTACTAATGTCCTCTCACTGTCCCTACAATGAATCTTCTGTAAATTATAATCATAAATAATTGTAGAATAGTTTGTTGCTTTTATAACTACAAAAAGATTGTCATGTTACTTTGTTAAATAATGACCATGATACACTTAAAATGTACGTCTCATCATAAAGTATTTACTGACTTGTCAATTACTGTAGAAAGTGTTTAAAAAACATAGGATATTTGGTAGAGTGAACAAGTGACAGTTATGCCAGAAGACAAACTTACATTAAATAGTAAATAAAATAACTAAAAACATGTCCAGGTATGCATCAACATCCAGCAGGTTTAGGGCAGAGCCATAGAGAGAAAGAGTTGCGACACTCCCATAGACCGCCATAGGAACTTTGGAATGCGGAAGTAACGCGTGTCGTGGAGCGGCCATAGACAGTATAAGAAGGGAGCGGCCAATAGTTCCAAACACTGATAGTTTCTCCATTGAACCCCATTCATTTTCAGTGCTTCAGACGTACGTTCGCTGGTAAATTAATGAAAATACTGTCTTTTTTTTTTTACTTTTACACACATTAGCCGACCTCTCGTGAATCTAGTCTGTTATATTTTATGTAGCCAGTTTTAGTAAATGTTTATTGGAAGATAATAGGTTAATTGCAGCGATAGCTTACGTGACCAACACTTCACTAACGTTAGCTAACTGGTAACCTGATGTATATAATATATAATATTTTTAATAATATTTTATATGTATATATATATATATATATATATATATATATATATATATATATATATATATATATATATATATATATATATATAATTATAGGCTATACATACACACACACACAATTCATTTATTTAAATGGGTTAGGGCTATGCATGTGCTTATATGTATTTAGGAACATAGTTAATTCACTCATTAACTATCTGTCCGGTTTAATTTTATGAAGAATATTTTTCGGTTGAATATTTACCGAACATTGCTGTATATAGTCGTTGCTTTCTACGTTATGGGAGCAGTCTATTTCCCTCCTAAATCATTAATTTGTACATGCACAGCGTAATTATTTATATTTTATGTTGGTTGGAGTTCTGAACGGACTGCAGACCTCTTTGCGTGATCACGAAGGTAGGCTAATGGCTGAATCGGAATTTCTAAGCAAGATCACGGGAATCAATAGCCTAATACAGCCCAGCCAGTTGTGCTAAAATAAATATCATGAGACGTCCATCATCAGATGAATGACATGGAAAAGTTAAGTTAGAGCCGCTAAAGCCAGTGCTACCCATGCGAACATGAACACTAAGCTTTTCCCTCCAAAAATATAGCCTAAAACTTATCTAAGTTGTCACTCTGCCTCTCCAAATGCAAAACTGACATTAACAAAACGCAATAACTATAAATTATTGCAATAAATTATATTTACCGTTTAATAATGCAATCGCTGCTGTCTGTCCATAGAAGAACATGACAGCCCGCGTACGTTTTGGAACTATTGGGGCTTACATGAACCACGTGACAGCCGTCGCGGAGACATCAAAGGGTGTCGCTACTCTTTCTCTCTATGGCTCTGGTTTAGGGTAAAGCGTCCTCATGTAATACATGGAACAGAAAGTGTGTGACCATTGTGCTCTTAAAGCAGCATTTCACCCGTGGTAACATTCATCTTTATTGAAAGTGGGTCATATATGTAGTCAAAATGTAACAACTATTTCGAATTTGGTGCCTTCTTGACCGAGTAAAGACAGAAAGTAACTTTAGGGCGCATTTGTATTGAAAACCACAACTCCCACAATGCACTCACATTGCACAGCTCCGCAAGCCACTCCCCCTAATCCAGAACAACGCCTATGAGGCATCCGCCTATCAGATTCAGAGAAAGCACTCTTCCGTTTACAAGGCTACCGCCAGAGTTTGAAATTCATTTCACTGAGGTTAAAATAAATTACTGCTTCGCGATTTACTGTAAACATGTTGAGGCAAAATGAGAAGATACAGATCCAGAGGTGCAGTGACAGAAGCAACAATATGAGACTCAACTGTAGGCCTAACCATTATTTCTGGAAAACATCATAGGCCTACATATTTGTATGTTCATTCAAGAAAAAGTTTCTCGTGTCACTGTTGAATCCACCGTTGTTTAATAAACATTTAATATGTTAAGACAAAGAGTATCCTCTAAATCCACTCAACGTATAGGCCTAGGCTACGTATTAATGTATGATTGAAGAAAACACAACAAAATGTCTCTCATGCTTCTTACTTATTTTATTTGCATTAAGCAAGTAAATGAAGTTACATTACAAGTATTATTTTGAAGGGTTGGTCAAAATCCCTTGCCTCTTCAAATACATATATAATCATATATCATTTTGAATGGTTATATACTTCCTTTATAAAAATCAATAATCAAATATATTCATTATCACATAATAATTTTTATATTCTTGTGCCTGTGAAATTATATTTTCTTAAATGCATGGATGCAAGTAACCAGTTTCTTTTAGGTGCCTTCCAATCTTACTTTGAGATTGCACGTAGTACACGCAGGACACGAAGGCCACGTAACCCACAAGGCCGTTTGTCTCTTTCTCTGGGATCAGTAGAAAGGTTAGAGGGTCCTAAAGGCAGCGTGGGCACATATGATTCTTCGCTGGACATATAGTCAAGCTATATTGAGCGTTACTATCAAACTTTAATTGTTGTATTAAAATGTATTCTTTCCAGTATATTTCCTTCCTTGGGAGTAAATGCCAGTGATCTGTTTTTCTCCCAAACGAGTGAATGTTTTAGCAGTATGTTTTGGTATACTTAACTGATAATAAGGAGCTCAGACTCTCTTCAGCCTTGATGGGAGCTGTTATTTGCTAGTGTCTGTTATTTGTGTGTGTGTGTGTGTATGACATTCTATGTAGGTTCTGGACGGTCGGACCAGACACCCCGGCGCCCTTCTCTAACCTGCGAGGCCACCACAGACCTAAATCTAATGAGTGGACGACAACTATCTTGACTAATGGCGATAGGCACCCCTATCTCCTCACATGTGTTAAATTGTTTAGGCTCTTAATGTTTCTTAGCCAATGAGAATCATTCAACCTGTAAGCAATGACGTAGCTTAGACCTTGGAAATGGTATAACTGCTGTGATCTTTGTAACTGTAAGCGGGGTGGCCTACGAACTCCTGTGGGAGTCTTGAAGCTGACTTCTGCTGATGAAAATGCAAACTATCTTCAGTAAAACTTTTCTTTAATTTTTTATAAGTCTGACTCCGGGTCTTCATTCTTCATATCTGGTTCTGGGTCTTTGACTGTACACCCCTTACAGTTATGGTGGAGAATGCGGGCAATTATTCTCGGTGACACCCCTGGCAAATCAACAAACAAGGTAGTAAGCTTTTGTTAATTGTTAGGGCTGTCTGACTGGAAGAGATTTTGAAGGAGAGCGGGAGAGCTTCACTCCGATGAGGCGAGTGAAGCTTCACTCCGATGAGGCGAGTGAAGGAGTAAGTTAATTATACTGCTGACAGTATAAGAAGTCGCTGAGAGCGTCGTTAAGGGTAACGGCAGCAGACAGCGCAAGCGAAGCGTGCTCTGTGGGGGCCCCGCTGGGCATTACTGGTGTAGCACCACCCCAGCAGAGCACGTCCCTGGGCTAGAGGTCCAGTGGCACCGTAAACCTGCTCAATCTCTTCCATCTCAGATAGGGGATCCCCGAACTTAGTGAAGTGAATCAGGCAGTTAGGGATACTAACAATAATAGGGTTGTTTGCCAGGGATGCATCAGGAACAATTCCGAGAGAAAAATTTAAAAAGTTGTGACCCAAATTGGCATGGACCAGTATATGTAACTGTGATTTTGGAGTATACTTTGCAGTTTCATCACGCAGAAGCCAAGCTGTGTTGTTCAAAGATCGCCGCCTCCATTTCTGCAATAACTTCAGGTGAGTATGAACCATGATTAAGATATGGCAGAAAAATGTAATAACTTAATCAGTAACCTGAAGAGTCCTGAAACAAATAGTGAGACAGGAGAAGCAAACGCTGTAAGCAGCTGTGCTCTAAAGCCCTTACTTTAAATAAATTTGCAGAAATGATTAAGTAAATGGTAGTCAGGATTTTGATTCTGATTGGAAATTTAAACAACTTGACTGGCTACAACCAAACAAAGAAACTGAAAAATTAAAATGTTTAGCCTCGTATTGCTTACGATGATTACAAGAAGCAAGTGAAAGAAATTCTGGGTCTGGGATAATTTCCCTGGACAAGCGACTAAAGTTAAACAGACACTTTGTGAAAACAATATTTTGCAGCTTATGAAAATTAATGTTCTGCCAATAATAATGATGAAGATTATGATTGGGCTATTATGATTAAATCCGCCACTGGTGGACTGTAAAAGAATACAGAGAACTGCTTAATCAGTGGCTCTGTTTACATTCCTGAATGGGACACACACTGCTTCAAGGGCGTGCTTGTTGGAGCCGTTGAGGCTGACACACGAACCCTTTTGAAGAAAAGATCTATAATACTAATTTTTAGTGAATTGATGAATACAGGTTGATGTAAAATTAATGACTCCAACAAATGTGAGTTGCAAAATATATCAAAGTAACTTAAAGGATGATTGTGTTGTAATTAAACATTTTAAAAAGGTTTTAGATGATATAGAGAGACTAATCTCACAGATGATTTACAATAACTGCAAAAGTATCACAAGCAGAGAGTGCTTGCCTCGTCAAACTTAGTGTGAATCCTAATTGGAGATTGATAAACTCCAAGAGAAAACTGAAGTCAAATATTAAACTATGGTTGAGAACTTGACAACTAAAATTGAGATTGAGAAATGTGAAACGTTATTGAGAACTAAAATAATTATTTTTATGTAAGAACAAATAAGCAAAAGCAGTACTGGATTAACAGTTGCTAAATGCTGATTAAACAAACAGCTTGAAAAGTTGACCATGAAAGAACTAGAAGCTGATGTTTTGCTTTCAAAAGATAAGTTTGTTATTGGCTGTAATGAAACAGTTTGCTTATCTGAATCTGATGTGTGCTGTGGCTGAAACTGCCAGTGCAACAGACTCAATCTGAGTGGAAATTTGTAATGCCTAAATTTCCTGATGTGGGGGCAAAAGACAAATATAAATAATATGTTTATTTGAAACCGTATGTAATTTCTGGCAAAGATGCCTTAAGCTGGGATAGAGTTAAAAGATGGTAGATAAAGTTAGACGTTCAGAGTGCAGTGTACCAGTCCCTCTCTCATTCAATGTCTCTCTCTCAGTCAATGTCAGCTAAAAGCTGTTACCTGAGTCGGTGTCATAAGTGATAATAAGCTATTTGTAGTGACATTTTTGATTAGGTTAATTTAGGACCAGTAACTTCTTTGTCTGATCTTAGTCCCCACCATGAAACGGGGGAGGGGCCGACGGAAATGTACACTGAATGTACGGTTGTGATCTAAATTCACTGAGTATAATCCAAGTAGCTAGGTTGCTGCTTTTAAGATAGTTAATGGATTTAAGTGATTAAATACTGTTGTTCTGACCTGTCTCCCTATGTGAACACTATTAGGCAATCGGAATGGCTCTGGTGACTCTTGAACGTGCCTTTCCTAAGCTCTAGAAAACAGCTGAGTTCTGTTGAAGCAAACAGCCTGTGATGGGAAAGAGCGGTCACCAGTGGGCACGAGTGGCTACTCAATGACGGGTAAGACCTTCTATTGGCCAGACAGGGGGCAACCCAAGCCAGAGTGGATCACGTAAAGTCACTGGGCATCTCAAGATGGAGGTGTTTATGTGAGAAAGGTATGAGAGTGGAGCGGATGACTGTGAGGCCAGCAGCATCCTTTATCGTTAGGGCGGATGCGCTGTGAGGAATTACAGACAGTCTGACCCAGAAACGTGATGTTCCTCTAATACCAATCACCAGAAACCGCATTCATTGTATGGCTTGTTTTTTTTATTGTGACAAGCGTCTGCAAATATGCCAGGGGAAAACACCCTGATGGAGATTATAGATAAAGGGCTAATAGGAGTGGGCTTTCAAGAGCCAGCTGAGGCCATGAAGTGATTCCCATTAGTTGTTGTGGAGACAGTAGCAAAACTTTTTATGTACTGGTTTGCCTTATGGGCAAGGAAAATCATAGTGATGATTTTGAACTAATAGGTCTATGACATAGTTTTAACTCCTGAAGGTCGTTAGACATGGTGGTGGCTAAAGATGAAGACAGCTTTTGTAGATTTGAGAAAAGTCTGGATAACAAGGTGAATGGTCAAAGGTTATTGTAATTAATTTAATATTACATTATGTCTAAGTTACAGCCTTAGAAGGCTGTTGAAAAAGATTATTTATTTATAGTGAGAGAGACTGCTTGAGCGGAGGAAGGGATGGTAACTGTGTCTGTCTTTCTGTTATTGGCCTGCTAGAGCAAGCTGAAGCAAAATAATGATAATGAAACAAAACAACCCAGCTGACCTTGTTAAATTCTAATGAATAATGAACAAGACATGCTTTGAAACTGGTTGGGAGACCATGTAAAATTAGGTAGAAGCTACCGGAAAATGGGAAGTTTAAAATCTTATTAAAAAAATATAAATCTTTTAGCAATAATATAAAGAAAAATGAACATTGAAAATGAACAGTTAACATATGTGTGTCTAGTATGAGTGCGTATGATGGTGACAGCACTTTATGTCTTGTATGTATTAGTTTGGGGTACTATTATTTCCTGATTTTGAGGATATTGTGTCATTAACCTCTGGAATTAGTGTTTTATCATTACAGATGGGTTAAGTGAAATGACCAACTTTAGAAAAGTTGATAATTCTAAGTCAATCTGATGAAAAGACAATGCAGAACATGGGACGAGCTTTAATTGGAGTGGTTTTCCAGCTCTGTCTGCTATTGGTAATTATGAATGCTTTTGTCATTTATGATATTGAACTGAATTACTCTCTGGATTAGTATTTTATATAAATTGGAA
>NW_026607392.1:0-12500 GCF_029890125.1 Rhinichthys klamathensis goyatoka
CTGTCAGACTTCAGGTCAGTTCAGATCTCCACCAGTGATGATGATGATATCACATCTGCGCATGCGCGTAAGATGAAAGTTGGTTGACATGCTACACTCCAAACAGATAATCATGTAGAATGGTGGATTGCAGCTTTAATGAGACATTTTGCTAAATATTAATACAATTATAAAATCATTATTTTGATTACAAATATAATTTTTGTATTATATTAATATAATTGTATAATTTATATATTTGAAAATAAATTAATCTTTATTAATAAATTAATCTTTTTATATAATAATCGATAATTTGACACATAATTATGTAGAACTGTGTATTGCTTTGAGCTCATATTGGTGCGAGACTGTTAAATATTATTTTTATTTAATATAATTTGTATGTAATATTAAATGAGAATTTATTATTTCATATTATATTTATTTAAAAAACCCATGGACATCAGTCATGCAAATCAATCAATAATTTATTAATCTGAATTATTTGTACAGTTTAAGCACATGATTATGTATAATTGTGTATTCCATTTCTTTATTAATATTAATCAGTGTGAGACTGTTTATTAAATATGATCTTAATGTTGTTTTTATATTATTTTAACATTAATGTTGATAATATTTTATGATTTCAATATAATATTTTTAAATTTTAAATAATTCTTTAAAAAATATATTCACTTCCCATAATTTATCAATGAATTAATCAATCTTAAAAGGTTCATTTTTACACATTAAACATGCGTAAAATGTATTAATGTGTGCGCGTGTGTGTGTGTGTGCGTGTGTGAGAGCGTGTGTGTGAGAGTGTGTGTGAGAGTGTGTGTGAGAGTGTGTGTGAGAGTGTGTGTGAGAGTGTGTGTGAGAGTGTGTGTGAGAGTGTGTGTGAGAGTGTGTGTGAGAGTGTGTGTGAGAGTGTGTGTGAGAGTGTGTGTGAGAGTGTGTGTGAGAGTGTGTGTGAGAGTGTGTGTGAGAGTGTGTGTGAGAGTGTGTGTGAGAGTGTGTGTGAGAGTGTGTGTGAGAGTGTGTGTGAGAGTGTGTGTGAGAGTGTGTGTGAGAGTGTGTGTGAGAGTGTGTGTGAGAGGGTGTGTGAGAGGGTGTGTGAGAGTGTGTGTGAGAGGGTGTGTGAGAGGGTGTGTGTGTGTGTGTGTGAGAGTGTGTGTGAGAGCGTGTGTGTGTGTGTGTGAGAGCGTGTGTGTGTGTGTGTGTGATGAATAACCTGTGATTGATGTCCAGGTGGGAAGAGAGCAAGCCCTCGGACAGTCAGAAGTGGAGCCGTCTCGAGCACAGGGGACCGTATTTCGCTCCAGAATATGATCCGCTGCCCGATAACGTGCCCTTTTATTACGATGGTAAACATGTCATGTGATCAATCAGCTTTATTTCTACAGCGCTTTATACAGTCCAGATTGTTTCAAAGCAGCTTCACAGTAATAAACAGCAAAATAAGTGTTAATGTGATGATAAAGTGACGTTGTGTGTGTTTTTAGGGCAGCTGCTGAAACTGAGTCCAGCGACGGAGGAAATCGCCACTTTCTACGCCAAGATGCTGGACCACGAGTACACCAGCAAAGAGGCGTTTCAGAACAACTTCTTCACTGACTGGCGGGAGGTCAGAAACCAACAATAGTCGCGTAAACACTTAAAAAGTGCCCTGTTCTGCTGTTTTAACGGCTCCTAATGTTGTTTCTGAGTCTCCTACAACAGATTCACATTCACCCAAGCTCAGAAACACTGTAATGTCCTCATAATCTCCACTGCAGCTTCAGCTCTTTCCTCTCAGTGTCTGAAACGCTTCTGTGAAGATTCAGTCTCTAAGCCCCGCCTCTCTGAGAGCTGCTCTGCTGTGATTGGTCAGAGAGCAAACGCTCATTATCATATCTGACTCTCAGCTCTTGATCACAGTGATACGAACAGTAACGATGGCGTGGGTTTACCGTCTCGATCTCAGAAAACAGCGTCTTCTCGACACGAACAACACGAGCCGAACTCTTCCAGTCTCAGATACACTACAGTGTTTGAGGGCGGGGCTAAGAGACGCTGCTCAGCCAATCAACAGCAGAGGCTGGCATTATGCTAATTAGTTACATTGTTACAGGAAGTGGGACTGGAATTACTGACGACTCGTTTCAGCATCTCAGAATCTCTTCTTTATTTTAGGAGACGACCTTCTGTTGTTCACTTGTTAAATGTGTGAACTATCCCTTTAACTCTCTTAAACCTCCTCTTGAATTGAACTGTCTTTAGGAAATGACTAGCGACGAGAGGAAGCGGATCAAGACGCTCTCCAAGTGTGACTTCAGCCACATGCACAAGTACTTCGTGGAGAAGGCAGAGGAGCGCAAGAACATGACGAAGGAGGAGAAGCAGGTGTGTGTGACAAACGTATTCAACAGTGTGTGGGACAGCAACTCTACACTGCAAACATGCTCTTCTAACTCAGTATTTTTGTCTTGTTTCCAGTCCAAATATCTAAAAATTCTTAAATCAAGATGCATTTACTAGATGAGTAAAATGCCATAAGATATTACGTCTTGTTTTCCGTGGGAATTAATTAAAATTTAGTGAGTTTTTGCTTAAAACAAGCAAAATTATCTGCCAATGGGGTCAGAAAAATAATCTTAAAGGTGCAGTGTGTGAGTTTTAGCGGCGTCTAGTGGTGAGGTTGTGAATCGCACCCAACAAAAGTTATGGTGGCCGACAGGAAGTGATGTCGTCGTCTGAGACAGCAGAGAGTAGCCAGTTAACAATAAGGTTTCTTTACAAAGATAAATTTAGAAATTGTTTACTTAATTATTCAGTAAAACGATGTTATTGCGAATATTATTGTGACTTGTTCATCATTGTGTCAGTGTTTTATTCGCTGACTTGAGTTTCGCTTCTTATCATGAAGAACAACATAGTGACGGAACGCGTGTGTCCGCTCAGGGCCACCGTAGAAATATGTCGGCACCCGCGGTGTGTGTAGAGAGAAACGCCTCATGCTAAGCTAATAAACACATAACGCTTCATCATGTGAGCTCTTTATACACCACTGAACACATTATGTTTATGATATTGCATTTCTGTCAACAGATCCTCCTAAATATTACACACTGCACCTTTAATTCAAACGGAAACAAGATTATTTTTCTGACTCCATTGGCAGATAATTTAGCTTGTTTTAAGGAAAAACTCAATTTATTTATTTATTTCCCCACAAAACAAGACATAATATCTTATGGCATTTTACTACTTCAGTAAATGCATCTTGATTTAAGAAATTTTTTAATATTTGGACTGGAAACAAGATAAAAATATTTTTTTTTTTTGTAGTGTATTTGTAAATAAAGACTACTGTTTAGACTTAGACTTAGACTTAGACTTAGACTTCCTTTATTGTCATTGTACAAAAAACACACAGTGAAATTTGACAACGAAATGTCGATTACTTGGCTGCCAGTATAACAAAGCTAAAACCTTATTCCTACACAATAAAAATAAATATACTTCCTATAACTAAGAGCTAGCTATATACAGGGTAAGAGCATATAGAGCATATATATACACATTTTTGCACTGAGTTATTACAAAAAGAGTAATCAATAAAAATTGCACTGAGTTTAGCAAAAAGAGACATTAAGTTGGAGACACAATTTACTGTTGTATTTACCGTACTGTTGTCGTGTAAATGAGGAACACATTAAGGGTTTTCTGGCCCCTAAGTTAATGACTAATGATCTTTACAATGGAAGTGAATCAATCAAAACTAACTTTATCTGGACAATAACTTTATTCTAGAGCTGCTGTAAAGCCTAAACACTCTCTGTTACTGTAATCTCCTGTTATCACTGTAAAGCTGCTGTGAAACTCTATATAGTTAAAGCGCTGTATAAATGAAGGTGACGTGACTAGCGTGCCTCTAATGTGTGTGTGCATCAGGTCCTGAAGGAGGAGTCCAGCCGTCTGGTGGAGGAGTACGGCTTCTGTGTGCTGGACGGACACCGGGAGAAGATCGGGAACTTCAAGCTGGAGCCGCCGGGTCTGTTCCGCGGGCGCGGAGAACACCCGAAGATGGGCAAACTGAAGAAGCGCATCCAGCCGGAGCACGTGGCCATCAACTGCAGCCAGTGAGACCATACACTCATCTAATGTCTGATTTGTGTACGGACAGATACAGTAAACATTAGGGCTGGGAGAACGATCCATTCACCCAGCTATCCCGGTTCTTATTATTTATTTTTTTATTCCAGAATCGATATTAATTCAAATTAAATTGCTTTATTTTTGTCCTTGCACTGTAAAAAATGTCTAACCTCCCACAACTCAAAATGTTCTAGTGACTGGTCACATCTACATTTTTCAATTGGCCCAAGTGAAATCCAGCACATTTAATTTGATCAATTTGCAGAATTTCACTTGGGCCGATTGAAAAATGTAGATGTGACCCGTCACTAGAACATTGAGTTGTGAGGAGGTTAGACATAGACGAGGTTGACCGAAGTTTGCCACTTTAGTTCCAGCAGAGGATGAAATGTGTCGTTCTCTAGGAGTGTTTAGTGACGTGATCTCCCGTGAGACTGAACGCCCTCGAGCTGCTCGTACTGAGTGAGAGATGAGACGGTAGAGCTGCACGATACTGTAATCTCCATTCAAACACACACACGATCTTCCAATTCAAGTCTATAAACCTTTGACAAAATCATATCGCAACTTTCAAATCTGTGTTGGCGCTAGTCATGAACGTTACTCATGAAACCGCTTCACAAACAGTGTTTTCAACCTCTTAGTATCATTATTTCTGTGATGCAATAGTTCAAACTATCATAGAAGTACTTGGATAAAAGTTTAAAGTTCAAATATATACACTGATGTCTCCGATAGCGATCACAATAGAGTAGATCAGCTTTTCATAGAAACCTGGCGCTTGAAATAACGCATTTATCGGTGACATTGTTTGGCCACTAGGCGGCCACAAGTGCCTTTAATAAATGTATTGAATCATTTATTAAAGAGAATGTAGTGTATGATGCTTCTGAAATAAACTCAGAAAGATCGATGTGATGAATAGTTTTTGTAAATATGACTCATCTTATATATCATGTACAGTCTGTATAAGTGTGTGATGTAACTTTTCCCGATGGACTAGTGTTTAAAAAATCGCAATAAATTGCAATAAATGAGCCGACTGTATATAGGCAGCACTTCGCTTGACAAAATTAAAGCACGGTTTTGTTTGTAAAGGAGTTTGAAAATTAATTATGTATTTCATAATTAAACAGCGTCTTATTTTGATGATAAATTTAATCATAAAGCACAGAATGCCGACATTTTCAAACTGACTTTAAAGAATTTTGGGGAAAGAAAACAGATTTTACAGGGACTTATTATTCTTAAAATTAATGAATTATTAAAAGTTTCAAGTAGGATTTTTGTTTTGTAAATTTGTATTCAATTGTAAAGCACAGAATCCAGAAAACTTTGGGAAAAATAAAAGATTTCAGTGGGCCTATTATTATTATTATTATTATTATTAAAATGAATGAATTATTAAATTGTTAGTTTTATGAATTCACTTGACCACTTTTTATTATAAAGTTGTATTAAATCATAAAGCATAAAATCCAAGCTCAAAATTGGTTTCACTGGGACTTATTGTCAAATAATAAGTTATTTAATTTTAAAATTAATTATTTATTAAATTATGGACTCTGTTTATACATGTTCTTTTAATGCTTAACATTATTTGATTGATACTGTGAAGCAGCTTTGATACAATCTGTATTGTGAAAAGCGCTATATAAATATATTTGACTTGACTTGACTTAAAATTAAACTGAAAAAAAAAAAAAAAAAAAAGATTTCTCAGACACTTATGAATGAATTAATGATTAAATGTAATCACGGTGCACGTCGAGTATCGCATCACTTTTATATTTCTCTCCCTCAGAGACTCTAAGATCCCAGAAGCCCCTGCAGGACACCGGTGGAAGCGCGTCCAGCACGACAACACGGTCACATGGTTGGCGTCGTGGCTCGAGAACATCCACGGGCGACCTAAATACATCATGCTGAACCCCAGCTCCAAACTCAAGGTGTGTGTGTGTGTGAGTGAGTGAAAACCCTAGAAAACTGCAGCCAGTGAGCGAACACTTATCATAACCATATCAGTTATTAAAGCGGTGGTAAAATGCCCTTTTCACCAGATGTGAAATAAGTCTCTGATGTCCCCAGAGTGTGTGTGAAGTTTTAGCTCAAAATACCCCACAGATATTTTATATAGCATGTTAAAATTGTCACTTTTTTTGAGGGTGAGCAAAAACACACTGTTTTTGTGTCTTTCCCTTTAAATGCAAATGAGCTGCTGCTCCCGGCACAGGGGGCGGAGCTTCAAGTGTGTGTGTGTGAGGCCTTGTCCACACTGATACGTTTGAGTTTGAAAACGCATCTTTTCTCTCCGTTTTGTCTTTCCATCGACACTGAGACGGTGTTTTTATTAATGAAAACAAAGCTTTTTGAAAACGCTATATTTTCTAAATGTCATAATCATCTGTTAACAAACAAGTATTCATTACTTCAATGAGCTCATAGTTTCTGCATGAAATTACTACATTTTTCGCTAACTGTGATTTTGTATATGTACATTTCTGAAATACATAACTCAGACAGTTTCCTCTGATAATAACAGATCACTCTAGATCTAGTTTTAAACAAAAACGCCGTTTTCAAATGTATCCGGATTGATGTAGACGTAGCTCCCATGATGATGATGATGATGATGATGATGATGATGATGGTGATGATGATGATGATGATGGTCTGTGCTCAGGGCGAGAAGGACTGGCAGAAGTACGAGACGGCGCGTCAGCTGAAGGTGTGTGTGAACACCATCAGAAAGCAGTACAAGCGCGACTGGACGTCCCGAGAGATGAAGAGCAGACAGAGAGGTGTCGCCATCTACTTCATCGATAAGGTGAGCTCATCACACTGATACAGGGCCAAGGGGGCGGAGCTTGACATCCAGCCCCGCCTCTCTGGCCATGATGGGTAGAGCTTAAAGGTCCAGCCACACCCTAACTCAGGTTAAGCTCCACCCACAGGGTTCGTACAAGGTGCTTGAATATTACTTTTTGAAATTTAAGTCCTGGAAAACCCTTGAAAACTGTCATATTTATGAAAAGCACTTGAATTATTGAAAGACAATAAATGTGAAATTAGTGTCATTTTATTGATAAAACAATTTTTTCACACAAAATCAACATTGCAGCTCGTCTGATATAGAGGAATTTCTCATGGCTATGAGTGTGATATTGCTCATATAAATATCCCTGTATATGATACAGCTTTTATTCTTCAGGTCAATCATATATTCACAGCAGAAAAAATCATATTTAATAAGGAAAACGATATCTTTGTCATAGCATCCGTTCAATGGTGAAAGTTACTAGTCATTGCGTCTCCTGCACTTTATTTCTACCATTTTGTTTTATTTTTGTTTATCTATTTACCTATTTTAGAATCTGAAAGATAATAAAGTTATTGTTTAATAAGTGAGATCTCTGATCGAAGTCCTTGAAAACCAAAAATGAGTGCATTTTACAGTGTGTGTACGAACCCAGAGCCCATCAGATCCAGCGAGGCTGTGCAGTGAAGCGCATGTCGGATTCACACCGATCGCGCGTGTGTGTGTGTGTGTGTGTGTTCTCAGCTGGCCCTGCGCGCGGGGAACGAGAAGGACGATGAGTCAGCTGATACGGTGGGCTGCTGTTCTCTGCGTGTGGAGCACATCTCGCTTCACCGGCGCCTCGACGGACTCGAACACGTCGTGGAGTTCGACTTCCTGGGGAAAGACTCCATCCGCTACTACAACAAAGTGCCGGTGGAGAAACAGGTCACACACACACTGGTGTATCACACACACTCTTTAACCAGGTCACACACACACTGGTGTATCACACACTCTTGAACCCTCGCTCACTTTAGACAGGAAAATGTTTAGTATATATATAATATTTTTTTCTTTTTTCCCCTTTATTGCATTTACAATCTTTACAATATGGTTAAACACATTTTTTCTCCCAAAAAAATTTTAAACTATTTTTTTCTTTTTATTGTGCTTTTTTTCCTGCATCATGACTGATTTGTTGATGTACTTGTCAAACAATTCTGTTTTCTTTTGTCTTTTTCTTTTTTTTGTTGTTCAAGGAATCTCTAGGAATTGAGATGAATGAATAAGTATTATTGATACACAGTCAGTGTGAGAGATGATAGAAGCTGCTCTCTGTGTGATTGTCATGATTGACTGTTTTATTCTGATCTTTCACTCACAGGTTTTCAAGAACCTGAAGCTGTTCATAAAGCACAAGGATCCAGAAGATGATTTATTCGACCGAATTACAGTAAGTGGAGATTGTTGAATCATGCAGTTAAACAGTGAAAGTTCCTGCTGTCGATCACTTTATCCTTTAAACTCATCTTTCATCACCAGAATGACATATTGAAACGTTTTTTTCCTTCTTCATGTCTTACAATATCTTGAATGTAACTCGACACCCTTGACTCATTTAGTATGCGCGGTTCTATGAATATGCAAATGAGCCCCGCCTCCACTCACTCCCTCAGCTCAGAGATCCACTGGTTGACGATCACACGTTGATCTGATTGGTTACAAGGTCGTTTGTGACGTCAGAAACACCAGCGATTTCACACCGTGTTTTTGAGACTGTCTTTGGTTCACTGCAGTTTTAAGGAGGAAATACTCAGCAATGCTGTCGACTTATGAACTTACACATGGTGTGTCTTAAAGCGTATTAAAAACACCACATAGACACATAAACAACATTAAACGCTGGATTTACACCACAGGGGGACTTTAAATTTGAGTTTTGTCTTTTTCAAGTGTGTGTGTGTGTGTATATATATATATATATACACTCACCGGCCACTTTATTAGGTACCCCATGCTAGTAACGGGTTGGACCCCCTTTTGCCTTCAGAACTGCCTCAATTCTTCGTGGCATAGATTCAACAAGGTGCTGGAAGCATTCCTCAGGGAGTTTGGTCCATATTGACATGATGGCATCACACAGTTGCCGCAGATTTGTCGGCTGCACATCCATGATGCGAATCTCCCGTTCCACCACATCCCAAAGATGCTCTATTGGATTGAGATCTGGTGACTGTGGAGGCCATTTTAGTACAGTGAACTCATTGTCATGTTCAAGAAACCAATTTGAAATGATTAGAGCTTTGTGACATGGTGGAAGTAGCCATCAGAGGATGGGTACATGGTGGCCATAAAGGGATGGACATGGTCAGAAACAATGCTCAGGTAGGCCGTGGCATTTAAACGATGCCCAATTGGCACTAAGGGGCCTAAAGTGTGCCAGGAAAACATCCCCCACACCATTACACCACCACCACCAGCCTGCACAGTGGTAACAAGGCATGATGGTTCCATGTTCTCATTCTGTTTACGCCAAATTCTGACTCTAATATCTGAATGTCTCAACAGAAATCGAGACTCATCAGACAAGGCAACATTTTTCCAGTCTTCAACTGTTCAATTTTGGTGAGCTCTTGCAAATTGTAGCCTCTTTTTCCTATTTGTAGTGGAGATGAGTGGTACCCGGTGGAGTCTTCTGCTGTTGTAGCCCATCCGCCTCAAGGTTGTGTGTGTTGTGGCTTCACAAATGCTTTGCTGCATACCTCGGTTGTAACGAGTGGTTATTTCAGTCACTGTTGCCCTTCTATCAGCTCGAACCAGTCTGGCCATTCTCCTCTGACCTCTGGCATCAACAAGGCATTTCCGCCCACAGAACTGCCGCTCACTGGATGTTTTTTCTTTTTCGGACCATTCTCTGTAAACCCTAGAGATGGTTGTGCGTGAAAATCCCAGTAGATTAGCAGTTTCTGAAATACTCAGACCAGCCCTTCTGGCACCAACAATCATGCCACGTTCAAAGTCACTCAAATCAACTTTCTTCCCCATACTGATGCTCGGTTTGAACTGCAGGAGATTGTCTTGACCATGTCTACATGCCTAAATGCACTGAGTTGCCGCCATGTGATTGGCTGCTTAGAAATTAAGTGTTAACGAGCAGTTGGACAGGTGTACCTAATAAAGTGGCCGGTGAGTGTGTGTATATATATATATATAAAATTCTTTTTTTTTAGCTGATAGTTTATAAGGTAAACTAAATGAAAATTTGAAATGTTTTCTTTGGCCATCATGTCATGTGATCTTTACTACCGCGTCATGTGATATCACATGTCACTAACCAGCACTAAATCCTCCCAGCATTCAGTCTGTCGAGTTTATAACCTGGTGTTCTGTTGTTTTCAGACGGTCAACCTCAACAAAGCCCTGAACGAGTGCATGCCGGGACTGACGGCCAAAGTGTTTCGAACCTTCAACGCCTCGACCACACTGCAGGATCAGCTCAACAAGCTCACCACAGGTCCGAGATCAGACGTCTGTGTGTCACAGGCATTTATACAGCACAGAGTGTGTCAGAGCAGCTTTACTGAGATAACAGGATAATAATGACACAGAGTCTAAAAAGAGATGTGTTAAAAAACAACACACAGCATATGTTAATGGTATTTTGACACAAGTTGTGTAGATTTTTAACACACAATGTGTGTTACTGCACTGGCTGGAGGGAAATTTGTGTTTATGAAAATAATTATAGGTATATTTTATATGGTATCCCATAAAAAGCTCTAAAATAAATAAAACAATACATTACAATAAATAAATAAAATCTTAATTCATAAAAACTTAAAGATTAATGGGTGTTTTTTGGCAGCCAATCACATCATGCTTCTCTTTTTCAATGTATTTTTCAAAAGCTGCTTTCACTTGTTATTAATAACCAATTTATTATAACAAACTATTTATTTCTGTCAGACTCTCAGTTTTCTCTGTTTGCTGTATCTGTGTATTTATTCTGCATATTTGAATCAGCAGAAATAACCATGAGAAAGATATGATCAGATAATAGTATTATCCGTTTGTTAAGCTCAGCAAAAAATTAATAACGTAAAAGATAACTTTAAAAAGGTTAAGCAAGATTATCAGGTGACTTCAAATAAAACATTCAATGAAACATCAACTTCTAAACCGCTGTATATTCTCAATTAGAGCTCGTCTATGTAGATTCATGATGTCTAAAACATCCAAATGTTCAAACAAACTCTTTATTAAACATCACTGGACTACATAAACGCAAGTTAACAATACGTGTCGTGTTCATCCAAACACTGGCAAATACACACCGACTACAGTCACATATCTGATACAAGTTGTGTAACTATAACACGTGTTAAAATTTCCAGAAGAGAATAGCGTCTCAGTCCAGCTTAAGGAAGCTCAGTGATGCTTCATTTCTGCTGTAAAAAAGTTATTAATTTAGTTAATATATATACATATACAGGTGAAACTCGAAAAATTAGAATATGGTGCAAAAGTTCATTTATTTCAGTAATTCAACTTAAAAGGTGAAACTAATATTTTATATAGACTCATTACATGCAAAGTGAGATATTTCAAGCCTTTATTTGTTATAATTGTGATGATTATGGCGTACAGCTTATGAAAAGCTTTTCACAATATTCTAATTTTGACTTTGGGGTTTTCATAAGCTGTGAGCCATAATCATCACAATTATAACAAATAAAGGCTTGAAATATCTCACTTTGCATGTAATGAGTCTATATAATATATTAGTTTCACCTTTTAAGTTGAATTACTGAAATAAATGAACTTTTGCACCATATTCTAATTTTTCGAGTTTAACCGTGATGTCATCGTCCAGCTCAGTTCAGTTCTCATATAATGCAGGAGATATTACATAAATATTACATTTAATATCCCCAACTAAGAGGACATTTGCTGTGACTGAACTTTAAGAAGGATTTACATCTTTTAGATATTCACACAAGTTCATAACACAAGACATCTGTGCTGTGAGTGAACACTGAGAAGGATTCGCATCGTTCACATATTCATAACCAGAGAGTTGATGTTCATATCGCTGGTGTTTCAGAGGACATGACGGTGGAGGAGAAGATCCTGTCGTATAACCGAGCGAACCGAGCCGTGGCGATCCTCTGTAACCACCAGAGGGCGGCGCCCAAGACCTTCGAGAAGTCCATGCAGCTTCTGCAGGAGAAGGTGATCATAATCATAATCATAACCCATAACCCACACAGCGGAGAGCAATGAGCACACTGATGATGGACACTGGAATAATACTTCACAATTTGTATTGCAAAATAAATTAATAATGTAACAAACTCAATGTAAATGTGAATATATAGTAAAGTGTAATTGAAGACTGGAGTAATGATGCTGAACATCAGCTTTGATCACAGGAATAAGTGTCACATGATCCTTCAGAAATCACTCTAATATGAGGATTTGATGCTTTTATGATTTTCTTATTTTTGTGGAAAATGTGTACCATCCAGAAATTTGGGATTTAAAAAAAATAAATACTTTTATTCAGTTAGGATGC
>NW_026607392.1:20000-23608 GCF_029890125.1 Rhinichthys klamathensis goyatoka
AATATCATATTTCTGGTCATATTTTATTACCATTAGCGATGTTGGAGTGTTTGGTTTGACTGTGAACATCTCGACTCACACAGATGCTAGTGTTCAGCTTCGCTAAGAATCAGTCAGTCGTTTATCATTTCATTGAGCTCATCTTCCTCTGCTTCTGAGTTCTCCGACTCCATTAGATGTAGTTTCTCCTGAAGTGTTGGACTGAACTGGAGCTGATGGTGTTCCTCAGAGACCTCTCAGTCAGGCTTGTCTGTTATCCCCCATCTTAGACTATATGCATTTTATTTATTTATGTAATTAAAATAAGTTCCCCTACGAAGTTCAACACGTCCTCGCACAGTGTGTCTCGGATGGTCCTGTAGTTCAGGGCTTTTCCATCTTTTAGATCCATGGAGCCCAAAATATGATCATCCTAACGTTTCAACCGCATCAAACACCCAATTTATACACAAAACTAATTTTAGATATACAATATAAATTTTTTAATTAAGTTGCATTATTATATATTTTGTATATAATGTGTATTTTTTTTTTTTTTTTTTTTTTTTTTATAGAATGTATTTACTTTTATCTTTTTTTTTTTAGTTTTCTAGATTTTTTTTTTTAAAATCACATTTATTTATTTTAATCGAATTTATTTACTTTTCTAATATATTTGTACCTTTTTTTAAAAACTTTTCTCTTGACTTTTCCACGTTATTTGAATCAAATTTACTTATTTTAATATATTTTTACCGTTTTTCACTAGACATTAGCATTTTATTTTAATTTAATTTATTAGATTTTTTTACATGTTTATCCTATTTTAATTTAACATTTAAAGCACTTATTTATTGAATTTTGATCTAATTTAATTGCTTATTTTAATATTTATTTATTTACTTTTTTATGGTTCTATTTCTTATGGTTCTATTAACATGTAAGCACTTTATTTATTAATTTTGATTTATTTATATATATAATTTATTTACTTATTTTAATATAAATTTTGTAATTTTTTATTGTTTATTTTTTTTTACAGTTTTTCTATAGACTTTTCCATGGACCCCTGTATTTCGAGTGTTTATTTATTTATTTATTTATTCATTTATGAGTGAGTAAGCAAGTCATTTGCAGACATGGTTAATTGTGAAAGATGGCAATTAGGTTTTGTGGCTGTGTATTATGCTCAACTAGCCTGAGATTGTTTCCCTATTGTGCCGTATATCCGAGTGAAAGGGCTTTGGGAACAAGAACAGATGTGGGCGGGGCTTGATTGTGTCGGTTGTGGTTTGCTATTGGCTGATCTCATGTGATTGACAGGTTATAGCCCCGCCCTCATCCTTAGAGAAGAGAAGCTGCAAGAGAAAGTGATTCTGATTCACGATTACTAAAACAATAATGTGCACCCATACATAATTTAGAATAAACACTGCAATATTTCAAGGTGAATTTAATCCAGATAAAGATGTATTCGACCCAGTTGTTTCACCTACATTTATTTCTCTGAATCTGTGAGTGTCTGTCATGTTTCAGGGATTGTAGTGAAAATGACATTAGAGATGTTGATTATGTGCCCTTTGACCCTGCAGGGGTTCAATAATATCAACGTTAATCTTTTTTTCATTACGCTGCCCAGATTAATACATGTTTTTTTAATTAAGGCTTGTTCTCCTGCTGGCCGTGTTTACGCCGTTCCCGAGCCCCATCTGGACCATCAGTCGCTGCGCACATCAAAGCGCTTCGGAAGAATGGCGGGAAAACAGAACAATGTCCGCGCTCATCCGCACAGCCGGTGATTGACACTGTTTTCTGCTCCACACGGAGTCGATGAGGATGTGATGAACACAGCGGCTCTAAACTCTTCTTCATGTGGTTTCTGAGGCGAAGCGCTGATTTATTCAGAGGAACAAAGAACAAACACGACTGGGCTTTATGATGAATACTGAGAGTTTGTGTTCCTCTGCACTTAAAATGAAGCCAAAAACACTGTCGCTTTTAGTGGAGGCTCTTCGTTTTATGATCCCAAACTTAACGCAAACTCGTCTTTCATCACATGAATGACATATTTAAACGTTTTTTTCCTTCATGCTTTATAATATCTTGAATGTAACTCGACACCCTTGCCTCATTTAGAATGCGGTTCTATGAATATGCGAATGAGCCCCGCCTCCACTCACTCCCTCAGCTCAGAGATCCACTGGTTGACGATCACACGTTGATCTGATTGGTTACAAGGTCGTTTGTGACGTCAGAAACACCAGCGATTTCAAACCGTGTTTTTGAGACTGTCTTTGGTTCACTGCAGTTTTAAGCAGAAAATACTCAGCAATGCTGTCGACTTATGAACTTACACATGGTGTGTCTTAAAGCGTATTAAACACCACATAGACACATAAACAAGCTGGATTTGCAACATAGGGACTTGCAACTTCATTCAAAGTTGATCTTTTCGTTAACATTTTTTCTTGAAACGTTTTTAAAAATGTTACTAATTTTAGATTGTTCATGTTTGCAAAATGATCAAATGAAATGTTCCCATAACATTTTAATAACTAAATGTTTTAACCGTTCGGAGAACGTTTAGAAATCACATTTTAATAGATTAATGTGAACATATTTTTGTTAGCTGGAGCTTCCTTTGGTTTTCAACGTTTCTTTTTCTTGTCAGTCTTGTCAGATTTGTGTGTTTAGACGCACTAAGAAAGAAGCGCAGGTTTGACCTTGAGGATGAGCGGTTGCGTTTGGCCCTCAGGTTCGAGTTCTGCTCCATCTGGCTAAAGCTCTTCATCTCTCTTTTGTGTTTCCAGAACGCTTGATTCTCTCCGCCGGTAATCAGTCTTCTCAGCTGCGGCACGGGTTTTCCGGAATTGTTCCCGCTGTTTATCCTGCGGATTAGTGGCAGTCTGGCAGCCGAGACCCGTCCTAACAGAACTCATTTGGGTTTGCTTCTGCCTGTCGTCTTCACTGATTTTACTGTGTAAATGAGCCTCTAACTGGGGGCGTGTGGCCGCTGTTTCATAGTAAAATCATTTATCAAACTAAAACCTTTTCTGCCGCCTCCAGACGTTATATTTAGTGGGAATCCGTTTATCCGGGAATGAGACGAGCAGAGCACAACTGAATTAAGCATCTCATTTTAAAACGGGTGAAAAAAAAGTTTGTCTGATTCTGCCTTTGGAAAATTAGTCTTTACAGAAGAAGCATTATATTTCGCACCGTTTGTGTGAGTTTGATTTCAGTGTCTGTCAGTGGCAGTCTGCCATTGCATATTTAACGGCACCAAGCTGTTTTTCCTCCTGGTTTTCTCCTTACTGAGGGATGAGATGGCGTTGTGAACGTTACGGGCTGTGTAACTCCAGCAGCTCGTCTCTCAAATCAGCGTTTGTTTACATGTGTTCGTCTGTCAGCGCAGCAGATGCACACACACTTACAGCTGTTACACACACACTTACAGCTGTTACAGTCGCTTCATCAGCGGCTCTCCTAGTGAGATCACGGATAGATGAGCGACAGCTTCCCCGATGGCTTTGGGCTCATTCCGGCTAACAGGGAACGTTCTGGGGCCAATTTCCCAAAAGAACCCAGACGGCAACATAGTGTCGGCCCAGATCCGGCCCACATCTGGA
>NW_026607393.1:0-5000 GCF_029890125.1 Rhinichthys klamathensis goyatoka
AGCGAAGTAAAGTGTGTGTGAGAGTGGTGGTGTCCTCGAGAAGAAAGCGAAAGTAAAGTGTGTGTGAGAGTGTGTGTCCTCGAGAAGAAGCGAAGTAAAGTGTGTGTGAGAGTGTGTGTCCTCGAGAAGAAGCGAAGTAAAGTGTGTGTGAGAGTGTGTGTCCTCGAGAAGAGCGAAGTAAAGTGTGTGTGAGAGTGTGTGTCCTCGAGAAGAAGCGAAGTAAAGAGTGTGTGAGAGTGTGTGTCCTCGAGAAGAAGCGAAGTAAAGTGTGTGTGAGAGTGTGTGTCCTCGAGAAGAAGCGAAGTAAAGTGTGTGTGAGAGTGTGTGTCCTCGAGAAGAAGCGAAGTAAAGAGTGTGTGTGAGAGTGTGTGTCTCGAGAAGAAGCGAAGTAAAGAGTGTGTGAGAGTGTGTGTCCTCGAGAAGAAGCGAAGTAAAGTGTGTGTGAGAGTGTGTGTCCTCGAGAAGAAGCGAAGTAAAGTGTGTGTGAGAGTGTGTGTCCTCGAGAAGAAGCGAAGTAAAGAGTGTGTGAGAGTGTGTGTCCTCGAGAAGAAGCGAAGTAAAGAGTGTGTGAGAGAGTGTGTGTCCTCGAGAAGAAGCGAAGTAAAGTGTGTGTGAGAGTGTGTGTCCTCGAGAAGAAGCGAAGTAAAGTGTGTGTGAGAGTGTGTGTCCTCGAGAAGAAGCGAAGTAAAGTGTGTGTGAGAGTGTGTGTCCTCGAGAAGAAGCGAAGTAAAGTGTGTGTGAGAGTGTGTGTCCTCGAGAAGAAGCGAAGTAAAGAGTGTGTGTGAGAGTGTGTGTCCTCGAGAAGAAGCGAAGTAAAGTGTGTGTGAGAGTTGTGTGTCCTCGAGAAGAAGCGAAGTAAAGTGTGTGTGAGAGTGTGTGTCCTCGAGAAGAAGCGAAGTAAAGAGTGTGTGAGAGTGTGTGTCCTCGAGAAGAAGCGAAGTAAAGAGTGTGTGAGAGTGTGTGTCCTCGAGAAGAAGCGAAGTAAAGAGTGTGTGTGAGAGTGTGTGTCCTCGAGAAGAAGCGAAGTAAGAGTGTGTGTGAGAGTGTGTGTCCTCGAGAAGAAGCGAAGTAAAGTGTGTGTGAGAGTGTGTGTCCTCGAGAAGAAGCGAAGTAAAGTGTGTGTGAGAGTGTGTGTCCTCGAGAAGAAGCGAAGTAAAGTGTGTGTGAGAGTGTGTGTCCTCGAGAAGAAGCGAAGTAAAGAGTGTGTGAGAGTGTGTGTCCTCGAGAAGAAGCGAAGTAAAGTGTGTGTGAGAGTGTGTGTCCTCGAGAAGAAGCGAAGTAAAGTGTGTGTGAGAGTGTGTGTCCTCGAGAAGAAGCGAAGTAAAGTGTGTGTGAGAGTGTGTGTCCTCGAGAAGAAGCGAAGTAAAGTGTGTGTGAGAGTGTGTGTCCTCGAGAAGAAGCGAAGTAAAGAGTGTGTGTGAGAGTGTGTGTCCTCGAGAAGAAGCGAAGTAAAGTGTGTGTGAGAGTGTGTGTCCTCGAGAAGAAGCGAAGTAAAGTGTGTGTGAGAGTGTGTGTCCTCGAGAAGAAGCGAAGTAAAGTGTGTGTGAGAGTGTGTGTCCTCGAGAAGAAGCGAAGTAAAGTGTGTGTGAGAGTGTGTGTCCTCGAGAAGAAGCGAAGTAAAGAGTGTGTGTGAGAGTGTGTGTCCTCGAGAAGAAGCGAAGTAAAGTGTGTGTGAGAGGTGTGTCCTCGAGAAGAAGCGAAGTAAAGTGTGTGTGAGAGTGTGTGTCCTCGAGAAGAAGCGAAGTAAAGTGTGTGTGAGAGTGTGTGTCCTCGAGAAGAAGCGAAGTAAAGAGTGTGTGAGAGTGTGTGTCCTCGAGAAGAAGCGAAGTAAAGAGTGTGTGTGAGAGTGTGTGTCCTCGAGAAGAAGCGAGTAAAGTGTGTGTGAGAGTGTGTGTCCTCGAGAAGAAGCGAAGTAAAGTGTGTGTGAGAGTGTGTGTCCTCGAGAAGAAGCGAAGTAAAGTGTGTGTGAGAGTGTGTGTCCTCGAGAAGAAGCGAAGTAAAGAGTGTGTGAGAGTGTGTGTCCTCGAGAAGAAGCGAAGTAAAGAGTGTGTGAGAGTGTGTGTCCTCGAGAAGAAGCGAAGTAAAGTGTGTGTGAGAGTGTGTGTCCTCGAGAAGAAGCGAAGTAAAGTGTGTGTGAGAGTGTGTGTCCTCGAGAAGAAGCGAAGTAAAGAGTGTGTGAGAGTGTGTGTCCTCGAGAAGAAGCGAAGTAAAGAGTAGTGTGTGGAGAGTGTGTGTCCTCGAGAAGAAGCGAAGTAAAGTGTGTGTGAGAGTGTGTGTCCTCGAGAAGAAGCGAAGTAAAGTGTGTGTGTGAGAGTGTGTGTCCTCGAGAAGAAGCGAAGTAAAGTGTGTGTGAGAGTGTGTGTCCTCGAGAAGAAGCGAAGTAAAGAGTGTGTGTGAGAGTGTGTGTCCTCGAGAAGAAGCGAAGTAAAGTGTGTGTGAGAGTGTGTGTCCTCGAGAAGAAGCGAAGTAAAGAGTGTGTGTGAGAGTGTGTGTCCTCGAGAAGAAGCGAAGTAAAGTGTGTGTGAGAGTGTGTGTCCTCGAGAAGAAGCGAAGTAAAGTGTGTGTGAGAGTATGTGTCCTCGAGAAGAAGCGAAGTAAAGTGTGTGTGTGAGAGTGTGTGTCCTCGAGAAGAAGCGAAGTAAAGTGTGTGTGTGAGAGTGTGTGTCCTCGAGAAGAAGCGAAGTAAAGAGTGTGTGTGAGAGTGTGTGTCCTCGAGAAGAAGCGAAGTAAAGTGTGTGTGAGAGTGTGTGTCCTCGAGAAGAAGCGAAGTAAAGTGTGTGTGAGAGTGTGTGTCCTCGAGAAGAAGCGAAGTAAAGTGTGTGTGAGAGTGTGTGTCCTCGAGAAGAAGCGAAGTAAAGAGTGTGTGAGAGTGTGTGTCCTCGAGAAGAAGCGAAGTAAAGTGTGTGTGAGAGTGTGTGTCCCTCGAGAAGAAGCGAAGTAAAGAGTGTGTGTGAGAGTGTGTGTCCTCGAGAAGAAGCGAAGTAAAGTGTGTGTGAGAGTGTGTGTCCTCGAGAAGAAGCGAAGTAAAGTGTGTGTGAGAGTGTGTGTCCTCGAGAAGAAGCGAAGTAAAGTGTGTGTGAGAGTGTGTGTCCTCGAGAAGAAGCGAAGTAAAGTGTGTGTGAGAGTGTGTGTCCTCGAGAAGAAGCGAAGTAAAGAGTGTGTGTGAGAGGTGTGTGTCCTCGAGAAGAAGCGAAGTAAAGAGTGTGTGTGAGAGTGTGTCCTCGAGAAGAAGCGAAGTAAAGTGTGTGTGAGAGTGTGTGTCCTCGAGAAGAAGCGAAGTAAAGTGTGTGTGAGAGTGTGTGTCCTCGAGAAGAAGCGAAGTAAAGAGTGTGTGAGAGTGTGTGTCCTCGAGAAGAAGCGAAGTAAAGAGTGTGTGTGAGAGTGTGTGTCCTCGAGAAGAAGCGAAGTAAAGTGTGTGTGAGAGTGTGTGTCCTCGAGAAGAAGCGAAGTAAAGTGTGTGTGAGAGTGTGTGTCCTCGAGAAGAAGCGAAGTAAAGTGTGTGTGAGAGTGTGTGTCCTCGAGAAGAAGCGAAGTAAAGAGTGTGTGAGAGTGTGTGTCCTCGAGAAGAAGCGAAGTAAAGAGTGTGTGAGAGTGTGTGTCCTCGAGAAGAAGCGAAGTAAAGTGTGTGTGAGAGTGTGTGTCCTCGAGAAGAAGCGAAGTAAAGTGTGTGTGAGAGTGTGTGTCCTCGAGAAGAAGCGAAGTAAAGAGTGTGTGAGAGTGTGTGTCCTCGAGAAGAAGCGAAGTAAAGAGTGTGTGTGAGAGTGTGTGTCCTCGAGAAGAAGCGAAGTAAAGTGTGTGTGAGAGTGTGTGTCCTCGAGAAGAAGCGAAGTAAAGTGTGTGTGAGAGTGTGTGTCCTCGAGAAGAAGCGAAGTAAAGTGTGTGTGAGAGTGTGTGTCCTCGAGAAGAAGCGAAGTAAAGAGTGTGTGTGAGAGTGTGTGTCCTCGAGAAGAAGCGAAGTAAAGTGTGTGTGAGAGTGTGTGTCCTCGAGAAGAAGCGAAGTAAAGAGTGTGTGTGAGAGTGTGTGTCCTCGAGAAGAAGCGAAGTAAAGTGTGTGTGAGAGTGTGTGTCCTCGAGAAGAGCGAAGTAAAGTGTGTGTGAGAGTATGTGTCCTCGAGAAGAAGCGAAGTAAAGTGTGTGTGTGAGAGTGTGTGTCCTCGAGAAGAAGCGAAGTAAGAGTGTGTGTGAGAGTGTGTCCTCGAGAAGAAGCGAAGTAAAGTGTGTGTGAGAGTGTGTGTCCTCGAGAAGAAGCGAAGTAAAGTGTGTGTGAGAGTGTGTGTCCTCGAGAAGAAGCGAAGTAAAGAGTGTGTGAGAGTGTGTGTCCTCGAGAAGAAGCGAAGTAAAGTGTGTGTGAGAGTGTGTGTCCTCGAGAAGAAGCGAAGTAAAGAGTGTGTGAGAGTGTGTGTCCTCGAGAAGAAGCGAAGTAAAGTGTGTGTGAGAGTGTGTGTCCTCGAGAAGAAGCGAAGTAGTGTGTGTGAGAGTGTGTGTCCTCGAGAAGAAGCGAAGTAAAGTGTGTGTGAGAGTGTGTGTCCTCGAGAAGAAGCGAAGTAAAGTGTGTGTGAGAGTGTGTGTCCTCGAGAAGAAGCGAAGTAAAGTGTGTGTGAGAGTGTGTGTCCTCGAGAAGAAGCGAAGTAAAGTGTGTGTGAGAGTGTGTGTCCTCGAGAAGAAGCGAAGTAAAGTGTGTGTGAGAGTGTGTGTCCTCGAGAAGAAGCGAAGTAAAGTGTGTGTGAGAGTGTGTGTCCTCGAGAAGAAGCGAAGTAAAGAGTGTGTGTGAGAGTGTGTGTCCTCGAGAAGAAGCGAAGTAAAGAGTGTGTGTGAGAGTGTGTGTCCTCGAGAAGAAGCGAAGTAAAGAGTGTGTGTGAGAGTGTGTGTCCTCGAGAAGAAGCGAAGTAAAGTGTGTGTGAGAGTGTGTGTCCTCGAGAAGAAGCGAAGTAAAGAGTGTGTGTGAGAGTGTGTGTCCTCGAGAAGAAGCGAAGTAAAGTGTGTGTGAGAGTGTGTGTCCT
>NW_026607393.1:15000-17500 GCF_029890125.1 Rhinichthys klamathensis goyatoka
ACACACTCATGTGTCATGTGGTCCCGGGCCCCTGTACACACACACACACGTGGTCCCCGGGCCCCTGTACACACACACACACGTGGTCCCCGGCCCCTGTACACACACACACACACACACACACACACACACACACGTGGTCCCCGGGCCCCTGTACACACACACACACACACTCATGTGTCATGTGGTCCCCGGCCCCTGTACACACACACACACACACACACTCATGTGGTCCCGGGCCCCTGTACACACACACACACACTCATGTGGTCCCCGGGCCCCTGTACACACACACACACACACACGTGGTCCCCGGCCCCTGTACACACACACACACACACACACGTGGTCCCCGGCCCCTGTACACACACACACACACAGTCATGTGTCATGTGGTCCCCGGCCCCTGTACACACACACACACACTCATGTGTCATGTGGTCCCCGGCCCTGTACACACACACACTCATGTGTCATGTGGTCCCCGGCCCCTGTACACACACACACTCATGTGTCATGTGGTCCCCGGCCCCTGTACACACACACATTCATGTGTCATGTGGTTCCCGGCCCCTGTACACACACACATTCATGTGTCATGTGGTCCCCGGGCCCCTGTACACACACACACACACACACTCATGTGGTCCCCGGGCCCCTGTACACAGACACACACTCATGTGGTCCCCGGCCCCTGTACACACACACACTCATGTGTCATGTGGTCCCCGGCCCCTGTACACACACACACTCATGTGTCATGTGGTTCCCGGCCCCTGTACACACACACATTCATGTGTCATGTGGTCCCCGGGCCCCTGTACACACACACACACACACACTCATGTGGTCCCCGGGCCCCTGTACACAGACACACACTCATGTGGTCCCCGGCCCCTGTACACACACACACTCATGTGTCATGTGGTCCCCGGCCCCTGTACACACACACTCATGTGTCATGTGGTTCCCGGCCCCTGTACACACACACATTCATGTGTCATGTGGTCCCCGGGCCCCTGTACACACACACACACACACACTCATGTGGTCCCCAGGCCCCTGTACACACACACACACACACACTCATGTGGTCCCCGGGCCCCTGTACACAGACACACACTCATGTGGTCCCCGGCCCCTGTACACACACACACACACACTCATGTGTCATGTGGTCCCCGGCCCCTGTACACACACACACACACATTCATGTGTCATGTGGTCCCCGGGCCCCTGTACACACACACACACACACACACACACTCATGTGGTCCCCGGGCCCCTGTACACAGACACACACTCATGTGGTCACCGGGCCCCTGTACACACACACACACACACACACTCATGTGGTCACCGGGCCCCTGTACACACACACACACACACTCATGTGGTCACCGGGCCCCTGTACACACACACACACACACACACTCATGTGGTCACCGGGCCCCTGTACACACACACACACACACACACACACACACAGACACACACTCATGTCGTCCCTGGGCCCCTGTACACACACACACACACACACACACACACTCATGTGGTAACCGGGCCCCTGTACACACACACACACACACACACTCATGTGGTCACCGGGCCCCTGTACACACACACACACACACACACTCATATGGTCCCCGGGCCCCTGTACACACACACACACACACACACACACAGACACACACTCATGTCGTCCCTGGGCCCCTGTACACACACACACACACACACTCATGTGGTAACCGGGCCCCTGTACACACACACACACACACACACTCATGTGGTCACCGGGCCCCTGTACACACACACACACACATATTCATGTGTCATGTGGTCCCCGGGCCCCTGTACACACACACACACACACTCATGTGTCATGTGGTCCCCGGGCCCCTGTACACACACACACACACACACGTCATGTGGTCCGCTGGACTCACACACACACACACACACACACACGTCATGTGGTCCGCCGGACTCACACACACACACACACACACACACACACACACACGTCATGTGGTCCGCCGGACTCACACACACACACACACACACGTTTCGTGAACGTTCCCATTAAGGTATGGAGCCGTCATGCACCGGATGTGGGCCGGATCCGGCCGACACTATGTTGCTGTTTCTGTCTCGTTCTTCATTCTTAACTCCAGACACATTTACTGGAGAAGCGGCTCCAGATATTAAAGTCTAGATTTCTGAAAACTGCATCATAATGAAGTGAGTTTGTGCTCGAAACACGAGCGTCTGCAGCTCAGCCCTTCATCACTCCTCAGGACACCCGCTTCATCAATCCTGCATGTAATCATTAAATTTAAATACGGGGGTCAACAGTCCTCATTATTTTCTCTGAAATATTAAAAACCTATAAATATTTCATGGGGTTCCAAAACTGGAGATGAATTAATTTTGTGACATTTTTTTTTAAGCTATAAAAGTTTCAACTATTGAAGCCCATTTCTGCCACATAAATGCT
>NW_026607393.1:22500-27500 GCF_029890125.1 Rhinichthys klamathensis goyatoka
TTGACAATCAAATGTTTCTTTGACAGTGAAATGATTGGGAGTCCCATGAGGGTCATTAAGGACTTGGAAAACATCCCAGAGACGAGCCGCACGTCCGCTAAGAGATGCAACTAGAAAGACTTGCTAGATTAAGACAATCATGGTTTATTATGAGCGAATGCATCTTTACGTACAGAAAAAACCTGCAGTGGTCTTACTTGATATGAGGATACATGAACATTCATATTAGAAACACAGGAAGCAAATGTCCCGGATCCACCCGTCAGCCGGTGTTCGTGATCCGAGAGTTCATCGAGTCTCTAGTGATCCTGTGATGTAATCCCGTGCCCTGAAACGGAGGTCTCCAGATGTCTGAAACAGGTAAAAACATCATTACAAAGCATGCTTTAACCCTAAAACCAGAGTAGAGTGACTGTGTTTCAGATGCAAGACCAATAAAGCACAAACTCCATTCATTTTCTCCATAGGGAAATTTATTTTTAACACTACTGTGAGCTACGAGACTGCTAATCAACACTATTTGCTTCTCGTCAGCACACATTATTTAAAATCATTCTCAAAATAATCGTGTTTAACAGCTGAATTCATGGTAAATAACTACATTTCCCATGATGCTGTGCTGAAATTCCACCAATCGTGCCGAAAGAGCTTTGTAAGCTCTGTTGAACACAGTTATTTACACTTTTATTTCAGGATTCTTTGATGAATATAAAGTTTAAAAGAACAGCATTTATCTGAAATATAATCTTCTGTAACATTAAACACTAGCGTTCAAAAGTTTGGGGTCAGTAAGAATTTTATTTTATGTTTTGGGGGAAAGAAATAAAATAAATTAATACTTTTATTCATCAAGGATGAATTAAATTAATCAAAAGTGACAGTAAAGACATTTATAATGTTACAGACGATTCTATTTCATATATTCATATATGAAAAATATATAATATATATATTTCATATATATTTCTTTTCAACTTTCTATTCATCAAAGAATCCTGAAATAAAAGTGTAAATAACAGTTTCCAACAATAAATGTTTCTTGAGCATCAGATCCTCATATTAGAGTGATTTCTGAAGGATCATGTGACACTGAAGACTGGAGTAATGATGCTGAAATCACAGGAATAAATTACACTTTACTGTATATTCACATAGAGAACAGCTGATTTACATTATAACAATATTTCACAATATTATACAATTTTTTTGTTTTTTTTTAATCAAATAAACGCAGCCTCGGTGAGCAGACTTCTTTTAAACACATTAAAAATCTCCCCGATCCGGAGCGTTTGGCTGGTGTGTGTGAAGCACATTACACACACATCAGTCGCATATTTGAGTTCCACATCAGGCAGAGTTTTGATGGGTTTCTCTGATGCTGATGATGAAGGGTTTGTGTTGTGAAGGCCAGCTCACCTGTATCCGGTTTCCAGTGGTCACCAGAGCTGATCCCGGTCCGAGGAAATCTGTGCCGACCGAAACATGGGAAATGAAAGCCGGAAACGGCATTAGTTTAGTGTTTCATACAGAACAGAAAGATATCCCAGTTCTGAGGTCGGCCTGGTTAATCTGCCAGCCTCTGAAGATAACCGCGGATATTTAGGATCAATAATTAGGCTCCAGACAGGTTTGGCGAGGCCCTTTAAATAATTGATAGAAGTTGAACGAGCTCATACAGTCGTCATAACCAGGAGAAGGACATTTGCATTGGGTTACTATTAAAAGCTTCTAATTAAAGCAGCGATCTGGTCCTCTAGCGGACGCTGACGGGTGAAGGGTGTTGCGGTGACACACTAGTCACTAATGGGGCTGAAAGCTTCATCACTCGTGAGCTGAGCACAAATGATCCCGAAGACTGACTGATGTGACCTTCAGCTGACCCACACACACACTCACGCGGACATGAGTCGATTTTTCTGAGTTTTTATTTGATCCACCCTTGATTTTTAAGCATTAACTTCAGAAAACAAGTCATTTTGCTTTTCCAGTGAATGTATCTTGATCTAAGAACGGTTGGAGTTTAGTAGCAGTTGAAAATCTACGCAGATTAAAGTACTAGAGCAACATGTACGTCAGGGGTCGGGAACCTTTTTTGACCAAAGAGCCATTTTTTCATTTTTGGTTAATGCATTTTTCCAAAAGAGCCACAGTAAAATAATTATATAATATTATTATTAAAGACGTGCTTTTTATCAATAATTTCAACAGCATTAGGCTAAAAACAAACAAATATTTAGCAAAGTTTCAATATTAATTGTGAAGGGCTTTCACTGTGAGGTTGAGTTATCAACTGATGAGCATAAATCCTCTCTGTCTGCGAGAGAGAGAGCTTACATTTACTGTGTTTACGTGAATACTCGACTTGCCATTTTTATATATTTCTGTATTTATTTGGCCGTTTCGGTGCGCGACCGAAGACAAAGGCTATGCTTTTCCGTGTTGCGCGCGCACACAGCATCCTGCCAGTAATTCCGTTCTCTTTCGCGACTTATCGCGCTTTTAATATTTCTTTTCAATATAAAGCACATCCTTCTCTTTTTTCATTCCTTCAATTTTTGTTAGTAATAACTTAAAACAGAATCGTCAACTGAAATCTGCGTGGATTATCAAACCCATTTGTCATAAAGGGTCTCAGCGGCAAAAGTGAAAGTATTAAAGTGTATGCTGATTTTCGCCATTATGCCTACCTTAAACAAGCTGCAGCTGCTTGAATCCCAATGCAGGAGCTGTAGGTTATCACAGAGACAAGTTGATAGCTCTGATGACTCGTAAAACTCGTGAGCGCGACCAGCACTGAATACGCACTTTTGCCGGTACAACACGAATATACTTATTATCATAAACGTTTAACTAACTTCAGTAGACTGTGCTACAAGGGAATTGTAACTGGCAGATTTTTCTGCAGAGAGCCGATCTCTATTGATGTCTTTTTTTTTCTTTTGTTTCGCTCGTTTGTTGGTAAAGGGTGAGAGACCTCGCGAGCCACATGATTTTTGCCAAAGAGCCAGGTATGGCTCGCGAGCCATAGGTTCCCGACCGCTGATGTACGTGATGAAAGCTGATGAATAGTGTTGAGAACGCACATCAAATGTTATTATATGCAACAATTATTAGATAGAACATTACACGTGAGGGCTGTAAGTGCCCAGAATATGCTATTTTAAAGGTTTTTAATTTAGTTTGGAAAATTGATGAGGACTAGATTTACATCTTTTCTCAGAATTGTGAGATATAAACTCGTAATTGCGAGTTATAGAGGGAAAAAAGACTCAGAATTGCATGTTTATATCTCTCAATTCTGACTTTATAACACGCAATTGCGTCTTTATATTATTTATATTACATGAATCAAAGGTTAAAAACTCTTCCTCTCAGTGTCTGAAACGCTTCGTTCGGAGATTCAGCCTCTCTAAGCTCCGCCTCTCTGAGAGCTGCTCTGCTGTGATTGGTCAGAGAGCAAACGCTCATTATCATATCTGACTCTCAGCTCTTGATCACAGTGATACGAACAGTAACGATGGCGTGGGTTTCACCGTATCAATCTCAGAAAACAGCGTCTCCTCGACACGAGCCGAACTCTTCCAGTCTCAGATACTAGGGCTGCACGATTAATCGAATTTTAATCACGATCACGATTTTGGCTTCCCACGATCAAATTCGCGTGATCGAGCGATATTTTAAATGCGTCATTCAGTTCACAGAAAGCTTTTTTTTTGCCAATCTAGCGCACCGTAAACCAGTGTCTGATCACGTGCCTCCATGAGCCCAGGTGCACGAGAGAGACCGCGAGTGTGTCTGCGTGCGAGCAACAGCGCGCGCCTACCGATTGTGTCGCGCGCGAGAGAGACTGAGTGACAGTGCGCGTGAGAGACCGAGTGTGAGCATTAGTAAATTGCATTAGTAAATTGGTACATACTACATATATATATTTACTATTTATACCATGGTCTGGGTGAATACTCGATTCTGATTGGCTGCAGGGTGTCCGTTAAAAAGTGATAGAGGACACCTAAAGTAGTTCTGGTGAAACTGCCTGTTTACCATTCGAAATTAATAAATAAATGCGCTGCCTACAACAGCTGTGTGAGTAACCATAGCAACAGGCAGTCAACGTTAGTTAGATATTACATAGCCTACTACAATGAGCGACTTCGTTCGTTATTTCATCTTCAGTCTCTCACGGACTGACGGAGCCCAGTAAGCCCGCAGACTGCTCTCGCATCGATGGCCTGTCACCGACTTTATTTGACGGCTCTCCAGTCCAGCATCGGAGAGTCGACCTACAGCGGTGCTTCGGAGGCTGTGGTTAGTGTAGACTAGTGTAACACAAAGTGTTTTATGTGCAATAAAAAAATAACTATGCCTACCTTTGTGTTTCATGAAAAAAAAAATGCATTTTTGAACCTGAAGGGTTCTACAAGCTGAGCGGACTATAAATATCTCAAGTTGCTAAATAAATCGTCAGGCAAGTTATTATTTGAAAAAACTAGATTTAGCCTAATTAAAATATAAACTAATGTTTTAAAAATGTTTTATTTGGCAAGTGACCATGGTATAAGCGGGTTAATGCCCTTCGAGGTGACCGTTGTCAGGACCGTTGTCCTCCGCTGCGCGTCGGCCGGTTTACACCTCGCCGTCGTCCATTAAAACCTGACAACGGACACCTCGTCGGGCATTAACCCTTACATAAGAGGCATGGAAGTTCGATTAATGGACTCCAATAATCAGTCCTACAAACGTCTTGTTTTGACCTATTGTTTAACAAATAGAAATAATTTGAGCACATAAACTTTCACATGGAGAATTAAATAGATTAAATTTATGCAGTAAGACTTCACAACTAATCACTGACACTGTAGGCCTACCACAACATTTTACATTTATTAAGCGTCAAATAACAATGACTCTGAATTTCATCCATTAATCGAACTTCCATAGTGCAGTTCTGCCTTGAAATGTTCTCATTTGGTTACATTCTGTTATGGAATATTTGTTTTTTT
>NW_026607393.1:40000-52500 GCF_029890125.1 Rhinichthys klamathensis goyatoka
ATCACAGCAGAGCAGCTCTCAGAGAGGCGGAGCTTAGAGAGGCTGAATCTCCGAACGAAGCGTTTCAGACACTGAGAGGAAGAGCTGAAGCTGCAGTGGAGATTATGAGGAAAGTGTTGTTTGACCTTTGTCCAGTTGTAGGAGAATCTGAAACTAAAGTAGAAAGTTTTAAAATAGCATTATCGCAGCACTTTAAATCAAACGTAAATCAGGCTTAATTTTCTTACCTTATTGGTGGATATTTGCTCTTGTTTTAAGCACAAACTCACTTCATTTTGATCAATATTTAAGGGAAACCGAGTCATTTTGCTTCTTCTCCAGTAAATGTGTCTTGATTTAAGAGTGTTTAGATATTTTTGCTGGAAAGCGAGACAGAAACACCGCTCATATTTGCTTCATCTGAGGCCGTACGGCAACGGTCAGGGTCGATCTCTCCTCGTCTCAATATGTTCAGAGACCAACATGAGTCCAGATTCATGCAGGACTCAAGGTGATGATGAGGACGGCCAATAATAGCAGCCACACACACACACACACACACACACACACACACACACACACACACACACACACACACACACCGCTCAAGATATGCATATCTGTGCCTTCATTAGGTGTGTTTGTCTGTCAGATCTGAGCGAGAATAAACTCACAGTGTAATAATAACCAGAGTTAACAAAGAAAAAAGAAAGAAAAGTTGATTAATTCCAGCGCCTGAAGCGGCGACTCGTCAGACGTCTAGTTTCTACACTCTCGCTGGTTTATTTTTGTTATAATCGGTGTTAAGTGTCAAGCAGGCGTACAGAGACACACGTGTGTGTGAGTCAAAGATAAACCAGCAGATCTGAGTCGACTGATAAACACACTTCACATCTCTATACTGCAGAAAACAACATCGATATCAACAGATGCAGATGAGCAGTGGATTTTGATTGGATCGTTGTGGTTTGCTATTTGATTGACAGGTGCTGGACAGGAGGGGTTATTGATATTATTATAAAATATGTGGGGTTTAAACGACACTGAATATTCAGTAATATTATCTATCAAAACTAGAACTGAGCTGCTTTAAAGCTGAATCGATTTCTCTTGCAACATTTACAGTCATTGAATTGATCTGCATAATGTCTCTATTGACATTTTAGAGCATTTGAATTTGTCTCATATTTGATGACGTTTGCATCATTGATTCTGTGTATTACTGCGCTATAAGCGTGTAGAAATAAAGCCGAGCTGGTGTTGTTACGAGGAGGAGAGAAAGCTTGTGTTGTACACTTGCATCCGCGCGTTTAGCCGACGCTTTCATCCAGAGCAAGGGAACAAAAGCAGCGAGAGAGACAATAATACTCCTAATAATATACAATGGCAACTTTAGATTAGGAGTGTGTGTGACTAGTTTTTGATTAAAGATTACCAGGGTGCATGAATGTAAAAAACATAATGATGTGCATGGGCAGATCATTAATAACAAACACAGAAATATTCACAAATTAAAATAAAATAAAATGGTTTCATGGTGACTTTAGCAGGGCTGTAGAGCATGTGATGACCGAGTGGGAATAATGATGATTATCAGAGAGGTTATTAAAGCACTGGTACGCAATATCAACGACTAGCTTGTGATTTTTTTATGCATTTGTTTCTAACAGCTACTTAAAAAAACTTCCAATTTTATTCTCCCTAAATTTGTTCCAAACGTATACATTTCCAACACAAGGATGTTTGTATCCGAACCGTTGATGGAGCCGATTGACTTCTATAGTATAGAGAAATAAAAATACTATTGAAGTCGATGATGCCTCAGAACTGTTTGGTTACAAACATCCTTCAGAATATCACAGAATTATCATGAAAACAAGGTCATTATTGGCGACCATATTTACACTAAAGATATTAAATGACTGAGTCTAATGCGATAATGTGTTTCGTAATCAAAAACAAACCAAAAATATTAGGAAATCATCAACATGTCATACTGTCATTTAAATAAATTAATAATTTCATAAATAAATTTAACGCTCACTTACACACACACACAAAAAAAAATACACCAGTGATTCTTTAGAGCACCAAGGTATTTATGGCACTTCTACAAACATCAGTTTCTTTCCAAAATGTGTTTCCTTTCTTGATGTGTGTGTTTGTGCGGATGATGCTGTATGTTGTTCACTATCAGTACTGTGGTAAACTGCGTCAGCTCAGGAACAAACACTATGGCACTACATGATTATTACCTATCTATGGCAATTATATTATTAATTATAATAATAAACTAAAAATACCACAAAATAAAGCAAAGCAGTCCATATGGTATCACCATGGCTCGTCAACTGTATTTACACTAAACTCAGTTTCTGCCACATAAGAAAAAAATCATGCTTTGGTAAATCGTGAATATGACATAAAAAGTCGAAATTATGACATAGAAAGTTATAATTTTGTCACAGTTATGACACAAAAAATTATGACGTAGGCCTTCTACCATTAAAAGTCACTTTATATGCAAGTATGACCTTTATTTTATAATTTCAACTTGTTAATGTCATGTTATGATTTTGTAAGTCATAATTTTGACTTTTTATGTCAATTATGATTTACCAAACCTGTTTTTTGTAAAGTTTTGTAATGTATGGAAGTCCGTGTGGCAGAAATGGCTTTCCATAGATTTTCATGTCAGTCACAAAACAATCAATAAACCATTTTAACATTTTAAACTTTATTTTATATATTATATTATATTTTTTATATATATATCAATTGTTTTATCTGTTTGTATCCGTCAGCGTTCTGACTGACTTTAATCTCGCGCCAGATTAAAGCGTGAATGTGAATATAGGAACAGGATGAATCACCTGAACTGCTCCTGATCAATCCATCCGACCAGCTCGATCAGTCCAGCGGGAGTCGCAGTTCGATCGCTCCAGGGTTCCGGTTCGGTTCGGTTCTCTTCGGTTCAGTCAGCGGCGCATCGGCGATTTCACATAATTCAGATCCGAGCGCGAGTTGAGCGCGTAACCGTCACCAACCGTCATTAACCGCCACAACAGAATAAACGAGATTATTCCGATGAACGTTTCCCGCGTCTTCTGTTTGAATAAATTAGGACGTTAAAAATGAGCCGTAAAGGTCTCAAAAAAAGATAAAAATATGGAGAAAAACAGATGCTGCTCTTCCGTGAGCTTCACACACACTGAATGACTGACTGACACACACACAATGCATCTCTCTCTCTCACTGTCTCGCAGACAAACACACACACACTCCCTCTCTCACTCACACACACACACACACTCCCGCAATCACTCACTCACTCACTCACTCTCACACACACACACAGACACACACACAAACTCTCTTTTTACATTCTAATACCACAGAACTCTCATCTCAGCTGACAGAGAACGTTCTGTCAAGGTTCTCAAAGTTGTAAACAAACGTTCCTTTAGTAACAGTAAAAGAACGTTATCCGGTCTTTAATAACGTTCTCTAAACGTTAGCTCAAAAAGATAATTTATATATCTTTCATGGAACGTTTTTTTCTATATATAAAACCTTTTAGTTTGACGTTTTTTTAAATGTTGCAACTTGTTTCAGAACGTTCAGATTCAAAAGTAACGTTCCATAATGTTTGGAGAATATTACAATGGAATGTTCCCTTATAACGTTCACATAACCAAGAAAAAACGTTTTTAAAACATTTCAAAAACTGTTACATTCAGAACGTGTTCATAACTCACCGGGCTGGATGGCAGTTATTATAGTCCCAAACATGAAAACACACTATAGTACATGAATAAGGCAATCTTCATCTTGGCATTTCACAGATATAATCACTGAACCCCGATAGCAGCGCAGTATTTTCTGTAATGATGTATTATTATTATTATATAGCCGTCGTGATTGTGTTTATGATCAGCAGCGCTGGATGAATGATGTAACGCGTGCACGCGCGTGTGACGCCATCATGCGGTCGCTTCCGGTTCTGCATGTCGACGCTGTCTGGAAACTTTAATTTAAAACAATTCAACATTAAATATAAAAAATAAATGTAAAAAAAACAAAAGTAAATTACATGTTGAAAATGTAAAAAAAATATCGTTAACGAATTTTTTTATTTGAATTTCATCTAATTATTTTATTTTAATTAAAAAATATATATATTTTAAATCACCAATTCCTTATTTCATTTTCATCAAAGAAAACACAGGAAGCGCTTGCCTCTTCAACTCTCTGTATAAACAAATAAATAACTGTCTTAACACTCTTTAGTTTTATTTACAATGTTCTTTAGTTTAATGAATTTTTAAGGGAAATATTGTTCATCATGAGATTTCATATATATATATATATATATAAATCTCCCGCCATAATACAAGTACAGAAAACAAACTCCATAAATATACACCTGTGTCACTCAGTAAAATTTATTGTAGAATTGAATCACATTTTCACCAGCATTCTATTAATCCCACGTTTATACGAATGGCAACAGGTCTTCGTACAAGATTCTTACCAAAGAGAATTAAAAAGCTTCTAGATCTGATTTAAGAAAGAAGAGCGTCGCTCGTCATTAAAGTGATTGTCACCGTGGAGCTGAAGTTGAAGAACAAGACTAGAAAACCGAGAAGACCAGGTCTGGAACGAGCCGAGAGCAGTGTGTGTGTGTGTGTGATGTCACACAGAGTTCAGAGGTCACACGCAGCGAGGCATCATGGGATTGAGGAGTTCAGCACTCCTCCTTCACGTAGATCTGTTCATCCGTGTCCGAGTCCAGATGCTCCAGACGCTCCGACTGACCACTCATGATCTCATCCGGCGTCTTCATGAACCTGGCGGACACACACTCATATTTAGCATTAATATTTAAAACACACACACACACACACACACACACACACACACACACACACACACACACACACACACACACACACACACACACACACACACACACACACACACACACACACACACACACACACACACACACACACACACACACACACCTGAACAGCAGTCTCTCTCTCACACACACACACACACACACACACACACACACACACACACACACACACACACACACACACACACACACCTGAACAGCAGTCTCTCTTTCACACACACACACACACACCTGAACAGCAGTCTCTCTCTCACACATACACACACACACACACACACCCACACACACCTGAACAGCAGTCTCTCTCTCTCACACACACACACACACACCTGAACAGCAGTCTCTCTCTCACACATACACACACACACACACACACCTGAACAGCAGTCTCTGTCCCGGCTCCTTGCGGATGATGTTGAGTTTATAGTAGTGTCTCAGCGCTCGCGACATCTTCTCATACGTCATATTGGTCCTGTTCTGTAACACACACACACACACACACACACACACACACACACACACACACACACAAACCAAAATAAAATAAAATATTTAATAACACGTATTCTTATATAATATATAATCTAATTCAAAGTACTGTATATCAATGATACTGGTGTAGATATAACATTCATTACAGTCATTTCCTTGAATATTCCACTATTTTATTCATATACATAGGTTTTTTTTAAATCACCAATTTCATTTCTATTTTAATATTTTAAAAATATTCTATTTTTATATTTATTTTAATTTAAAAACATTATTAAAGTTACATTAAAATGTTTAATTCATTAATTATTAATTAATAAACAATAATGCAAAATATTTGAAAAAAATAATCACCTTGTTCCATTTTAATTTTTCATATTTAAATTAAAAACAAAAATAAAAATTAAACTTATAAAATAATTATTTTTGTATATTTAATTATATATCACAAATAAAAAAATATATATATATTTTTTTAATTAAATATAAAAAAATAAACAAAAATAAATTAAATGTTAAAACTGCAAATTGTAATACTTAATATAGTTTTTAACGTTTTATTAAACTGTTTATTTGAACTTATTCTAATTATTTTATATTAATTTATTATAATAATAATTTAATCTTATTTTAAATAATTTTCTAATAATTTTCTTATCTTATTAAATCAAATTCCTTACTTCATTTTTATTATTTTAATTTTAATATTTAATTTAATTTTAAACATTAAATAAAAAACTATTATTAAATAACACTTTTATATTTAATTAAATATTACAAATTAAACTAATTAAATATCGAATAACAAAAAATATATCAAATATTTAAAATGTAAATTTTAAAATGAAAACTTTAATATTTAATGTCTTTTTCCAGTAGAGTGTTGTCATTATTCTAACCTTATGGTTCCCCCAGAGGCGGGCCAGGCCGTTGGGGTCCATGATCCGAAAGACTTTAGTCTCGCGATCCTCCCAGCGGATGTAGTTCTCGTAGCGACTGTCCGACAGCAGCTGATAGACGTAATCCCACAGGAGCCTGCAGTCTGACACGCCCACAACACACCGCATCATCACCACATCATCACCACAACACATCACATCATCACCACATCACACTGCATCATCACCTCATCATCACCACAACACATCACATCATCACCACAACACACCGCATCATCACCACATCATCACCACAACACATCACATCATCACCACATCACACTGCATCATCACCACAACACATCGCATCATCACGACATCATCACGACCACATCACACTGCATCATCACCACATCATCACCACAACACATCGCATCATCACCACATCACCACAACACACCGCATCATCACCACAACACATCGCATCATCACCACATCACACTGCATAGACACCACATCACCACAACACCACAACACACCACATCATCACCACAATACATCGCATCATCACGACATCACCACATCACACTGCATCATCACCACATCATCACCACAACACATCGCATCATCACCACATCACCACATCACACTGCATCATCACCACATCATCACCACAACACATTTCATCATCACCACATCACACTGCATCATCACCACATCATCACCACATCACACTGCATCATCACCACATCACACTGCATCATCACCACATCATCACCACAACACATCGCATCATCACGACATCACTACATCACACTGCATCATCACCACATCATCACCACAACACATCGCATCATCACGACATCACACTGCATCATCACCACATCATCACCACAACACATCGCATCATCACGACATCACTACATCACACTGCATCATCACCACATCATCACCACAACACATCGCATCATCACGACATCACCACATCACACTGCATCATCACCACAATACATCGCATCATCACGACATCACATCACACTGCATCATCACCACAACACATCGCATCATCACCACATCACCACATCATCACCACATTACATTTCATCATCACCACATCACACTGCATCATCACCACATCATCACCACAACACATCGCATCATCACCACATCACCACATCACACTGCATCATCACCACATCATCACCACAACACATCGCATCATCACCACATCACCACATCATCACCACAACACATTTCATCATCACCACATCACACTGCATCATCACCACATCATCACCACATCACACTGCATCATCACCACATCACACTGCATCATCACCACATCATCACCACAACACATCGCATCATCACGACATCACTACATCACACTGCATCATCACCACATCATCACCACAACACATCGCATCATCACGACATCACACTGCATCATCACCACATCATCACCACAACACATCGCATCATCACGACATCACTACATCACACTGCATCATCACCACATCATCACCACAACACATCGCATCATCACGACATCACCACATCACACTGCATCATCACCACAATACATCGCATCATCACGACATCACATCACACTGCATCATCACCACAACACATCGCATCATCACCACATCACCACATCATCACCACATTACATTTCATCATCACCACATCACACTGCATCATCACCACATCATCACCACAACACATCGCATCATCACCACATCACCACATCATCACCACAACACATTTCATCATCACCACATCACACTGCATCATCACCACATCATCACCACAACACATCGCATCGTCACGACATCACCACATCACACTGCATCATCACCACATCATCACCACAACACATCGCATCGTCACGACATCACTACATCACACTGCATCATCATCACCACATCATCACCACAACACATCGCATCATCACGACATCACATCACACTGCATCATCACCACATCATCACCACATCACACTGCATCATCACCACATCATATCGCATCATCACCACATCATCACCACAACACACCGCATCATCACCACAGCACACCACTATGAGCAGAGGGGGCGGGGTCTAACCTGCGATGCGGCCCATGGGCGTGCCCTGCTCCTCGGGCGGAGACACAGGCATGATGATCTGGTTGCGATAGTGTCTCTCGTCCTGCAGGGGGAGCTGGTGAGCCGCGAGACTCAGACCGTGAGCCGCGTAGTGGACGGCGCTCTGACCTTTGACCTTTGAATTTAATATTCAACAATATTATTGATCTCCTGCATTGACACCATTATATGAGAACTGAACTGAGCTGGACGAGCGGCTGTATATATATATATACTGCAAAAAATGCTTTTCTTACTTAGCATTTTTGTCTTGTTTACAGTCCAAATCAGGGATGGAAATTAGCACCCGCCACCAGCCAAATGCGGGTGATTTTGTGTTGTGGCGGGTAAACTCGCTTCACCTACCGGCCACCGTGGCGGGTAAATAAAAATAGCATACTGTTTCACCCGGACGGCGGACACTTTTAGAGGAGGCACACCTTCAAACAAAAATGTGGCATTACATCGCAGGCGTAGAGGTCTGCAGAGAAAACATCATGGTGCGTTCACACCAGAGAGAATAGAGCGTCTGGCGTGAGTGATTTCATTGTTAAGTCAATGCAAAGACGCGTTACGCGCGTAAAAAATTCCTGCGGCGCGAATGAGGTGTAGAGCGCGGCGCGGTAGATGCGAATACGCCTCATTCGCGCGGCAAGTTCGAGCGTCTGACGCGTTACGCGCGCATGATTTTATTGAGTGCTTTTGTGCATTCACGCGTTTGATGCGAATTCGCGTCTGCCGCCCGAGTTGAAAAATCTGAACTTTGGCGTCAATTCGCGCCACGTTAACCAATCAGGAGCCTAGCTGCTGTCACGTGGTGAAGTATCTGGATGCTTCAATGAATTATTTTGTACTAAATGCCTGATGTGGTTCTAATGCACAACAAAGCAAATATTTTATCACATAAAACTTGATTTCAATATATGAGACATATTCATTTTGTATTGAATGCCATTTATTCCATTTCATATCTAGATTATATTAAATATTATTCTAATGTAAAGGCAACCAACATACTATAGCTCATAAATCCGTGTCTGGAGAGTGTTGTGTGAGAGAAAAAAAAAAATCACTGGACAGGTTATTTACTTTTGGAGGCTGGCTCAATTTATCATCAAAACAAAAATAAATGACAGATTAGGTGGATGAGGCCGAGGGTGAGAGAAAGAGAAAATGTCAGTATTTCATTGAGACTTGAGATTAAATAAACTGCTTAAGTATTCTTGTAGTATTAATTTTCACATGCAGTTACACATTGTCGGTTAAAAACAAGAAAGTGGCTGGTAAAAACATTGAGTGGCTGGTAGATTTTGAAATCCAGCAGCCACAGTGGCCGGTGGACAAAAAAGTTCATTTCCATCCCTGGTCCAAATATGTAAAAATTCTTAAATCAAGATGCATTTACCAGATTAGTGTAATGACATAAGAAATTCTGTCTTGTTTCCTGTTTAAAGGTGACTTTACCTCGCGCCCATTCTCCTGGTTGGCGCCGCGGCTGTGCCGGAAGTCCGCCGGAGCCGGGGCGCGTCCTGGGCTCAGCAGCAGCGGGTGCATGATGGCGCTGGGCATGAGCTGGATGACGCGCGGTGGCGGCTCCTCTGGGCTAGCGCTGGCGGCGCGCGGGTGGCCGTTGTGGGCCGCCGGAGACACGGACAGCGGGTACAGGTCCTCGGGCAGGTGGTGGTTGCTGTCGGGCATCTGCACGGACGCCTGCTGGGGGTCCTCGGCCGAGGAGCGCAGGGTTGGCGGGTGATGATGCGGTGAACGCGCGCGGTGACGGAGCTCAATGGTGGGCAGCTGCAGCGACTGAGCGTCTGTGGCGCGGGCCGGCCGGCGTACCGTATCTGACACACACGCACACACACACACACACACACACACAGAGAGAGAGAGAATCAGGGTTGGGGTTATTTGAACAAATTGTAAATAACAGTTTTCAACACTGATAATAATCATAACTGTGTCTTGAGCATCAGATCCTCATATTAGAGTGATTCCTGAAGGATCATGTGACACTGAAGACTGGAGTAATGATGCTGGAAATTCAGCTTTGATCACAGGAATAAATTACACTTTAAAATATTTTAAAATAGAAACTATGGAAGCTAGTTTCCGCCACAAAGTAAAAAAGATAATTCTTACTTTTTATTCTCACCATTGCGTGTAAAAGTCAGAATTGCGAGAAATAAAGTCAGAATCAAACTTTTTTTCTCAGAATTGCATGTTTATATCTCGTAATTGTGAGATAAAAAGTCCCAATTATTGTTTAAAATGTTCTATTCTGTGGCGGAAACAATCCATAGAAAACAGCATTTTTAAATTGTAATAATATTTCACACTATAATTTTTTTTAAATCAAATAAATGCAGCCTTGGTGAGCAGAAGAGACTCTTTTAAAAACAGTAAAAATCTCACCGATCCCAAAGTTTTGAACCGCGGTGTAAATATTAAACTGGACATAAACACACAGAAACACACAGACTGCAGTTCAGGCCTGAGCCACTAGAGGCTCCCAGAGACCAAACCCAGACACACACAACATCAAACCTTAAAACAATAATGTGTGAGCGATGCTCAGCACCCCTGGATGAAAGCGGATCTGATCCTGGAACAGCATATCGTGAGGAACACGTGTTCGACTGACTTTCAGGAAGTTCTCATGTATTCTTTGTCTAGAACTCGAGCTAAAGCTCTTCATCGTTTCCTCGTCAAACTGGTTTTTCTGTCAACATTCCTCCCGGGATCGTGTGACTGTTCTCGGCCCACAGCTTCCCATGAGCCTCAGCAGCACAGGCCCTGATGATGAAGATGAGGAGGAGGATGAAGACGCTCACCTTCATGTTTGTGGTGCATCAGTTGCGTGTCGTTGTGTGTGTGGAAGGATCCGGTCGGGAAGTACGACGAGAGCGACTGAGGTTTTCTCTGCTTCAGGATGTGCTGAAGAAGCTCGTACAACACGTCTCCTGTCAATCAACACACACACACACACACACACACACACACACACACACACGCATGAACGTTACTGTCTCCGATCCTCAGCGGTGTCTATCTGCACACTCATGAATAATCACTGCTGTATCTGTAATGATCACACATATATACACACTTTCATTTATTATATGAATATCAATATTACTATTATATAAATATCATATTTATTTATTTAAATATATAATTTATGTTAATATATGTGTGTAGTGTATATATATATATATATATAAAACATAATCATGAAAAAATAATTAAATTACACACATATTTGTAAAAATCAAAACAAATCATTTATTAAATTCTTTATATATGTAATATTTGTATTTATATTATATTTATGTAAAATAATAAAATATATATATATATACAAATATTTGTTTTATTTATATGTATATACATTTTTATATTTATATATATATTTTTAATAATATATATATATATATAATGTAATTATGAAAAAAATGTATTACATAATATCTAACATTTAAAATGTTAGACATTTAAAAAAATCTAACATATATTAAATTCTTTATATATACATACGTATTTGTATAATGCTTTAATTTTAATTATCTATATATACTTATAATTTTAAATAAATAGTTAAATAATTAATTTAATTATATTAATATTTCAATATATATATATATAAATAATTAACTAAATTATTTAATTATGTAAATAAATGATGATGTACTTAAATAGTGTTACATTTATTTTTAATAATTAAATGTATTTACTGTCATTGGATCTGATCTAATGAACACATAAAGCACACAACAGATCGAACTATGAAACGTTCATAACACTTCTACACTCTCTGACACTTAAACATCTGCATTCATGAACATCTGACACACACACAGTCCGTTGTTCATGAATGCAAAACAAACACACACACACACACACGAAACACTGTAAATCATCTAGAAGGAAGTCGTCAGTCTTCATGTTGTCTCATGAAAATTGTGTCCTATTTTAAAGAACTTCCCGAAAGAACATCAAGGAAATGATTCTCAAAAAGGAAGAACACACTCACACACACATACACACACACACACTCAAACACTCTCTCTCTAACACACACACACACTCAGTTCTCGCTTCTGGT
>NW_026607394.1:0-20000 GCF_029890125.1 Rhinichthys klamathensis goyatoka
AAAATATCTTGAATGTAACTCGACACCCTCGCCTCATTTAGTATGCGCGGTTCTATGAATATGCAAATGAGCCCCGCCTCCACGCACTCACTCAGCTCAGAGATCCACTGGTTGATGATCACACGTTGATCTGATTGGTTACAAGGTCGTTTGTGACGTCAGAAACACCAGCGATTTCAAACCGTGTTTTTGAGACTGTCTTTGGTTCACTGCAGTTTTAAGGAGGAAATACTCAGCAATGCTGTCGACTTATGAACTTACACATGGTGTGTCTTAAAGCGTATTAATAACACCACATACACACATAAACAACATTAAAAGCTGGATTCACCACAGGGGGACTTTAAGATTATAGCAAAATATGCAAATATTTAAGTATTTTAAGAGCGTAGGAACACACGGCTTGTTTCGACTCTCTGATTGGTGGAGTTTTCTGCACAGCATCATGGGTAATGTAGTTTTTCACCACAAATTCCACTGTTAAACACGATTAAGTTGAAATAATGCAGGCTAATGTTTCAACAGAAGCAAATACCATCGATTTACAACCTTGTAGCTCACAGTACGGCTTTATAAGTCATCATTAAAAATATATTTCCATATGGAGAAATTGAATAGAGTTTTTACTTCTGGAACCCGACTGTTGCATTCTGTATATATAAAGCACAACATCTCTGTGTATGATGTGAACGAGTCCCTCAATACTCTCACAATGCCAGTATTAAAATAAACTATTCATTTTATAACATTTATTATAAGAATAAAAATAATACAAAATATGCATAAATATTTAAATATATTATAAAAACATTAGTATAACATAGTATAACATATACATATAAGTATATAAATATGTATTGGAATTTAAAGCAAATATTTTTTATTATTATAAGAAATGGCTTTTGAAGCTACAATATGTAATTTGTTTTGCCGCTAGGGGTCGCTAACCTCTTACAATAACACAGGCGTAGGTTGATGACGCATAAGTGGAATTATGGAACTTATCGTCATGCCGATGGATCTAATAATGCTTATGGATGATGTGTTTATCATGACTGTGGCGTATGCGGCAGGGCGCAAGTGCTAATGAGAGACGGATCTCAGCGCCACACGCGAGTCCGCGGATATTAGGAATAAGGACATTTAATTCTACCGAACTACACGCTAGTGCTGAATTAATACTCTCACAGATCAGTTTATGCAACAAATGAAACTTGTGAGGGAACGCAGTGCTGCTTCACTTGCTCTACACTATCACTAAACTACATTTGAGTGTGTTAAAGTTATAATGTTATTCTATGTGTTAGTTTGTCTGTATGAGACTAGCAGTGCGCTAGATCAACATTAGAATAACACACTGATCATATTCTAACATCTCATCATGTTGAGCTATATAACATCGATTAGTTTTATGTAAATTTGCTAAAGCTCATGCGAGAGCGGCGTCTCTGTCGAGTCGAAGTTAGCCGCGGACGCTAGCTCGCTAACGCCGCGCTGATATTGATCCTCGTTTTAGTTCTCCTTCTGTCCCAAAGTCTGCTTGCCATGGTCTATAATGTTTGAACGAAACAACAACAGCGTGAGACGCGCCGCTAGACTGTCGCCATGGTTACTACGGCAGTACGAGCGGAAACCGGGGATAACGCGGATATTACGTCAGTGACAGGCGACGCGTGAACAGGGACGGCCATTATTTAAAACGGGAATTTCTCTGAAATTAAAAATCTTTGGGAACTTTTGGGATATTGTATGTACACAACTGCAGGAAATATATCACACTGTGCAAGTGATTTTTGGATATTTTATTACAAAATTACACATATTGTAGCTTTAATTGCATGTGATTGCAGTTGATTTGATTGCGTCATTAACGATCTTCTTCATGAGCGGTTCATAAAGTCGGCGCTTCGGTCACGGTCTCGCTCTCTGACACATCAGCTAATGGCTTTCAGAGAGGACAGATGAATTACTCGACGCGTCTCGCCTGGTTAGGACACGCTTTAAGTGAGACAAATCCACATAAAGACTTAACTGCTGCGTCAATATGAAAACCACAGCGCAGGGCTTCCCCAATAATTCACTTTAATCGCTGGCTTCAGTCAACTGAGATCTGTTTATTCACCGCGTTCATTAACCTCAAGACACTGTCAATCAGACGACGCATCATCATTAGTGAAAAACACAAAACACACCAGTGATGCTCCCTGTCAACAGCCAACAAACAGTGATGTCATTAACGAATTACTGTTTTTAATGAATGCATGATGATAAATGCAGAGTGCACACACACACACATGCATGCATACAGACACACACACACACACACGCATGCATGCATGCATACAGACACACACACATGCATGCATGCACAAATACGGGCACACATGCATGCATACAGACACACACACACACACACACACACATGCATGCACAAATACGGGCACACACACACACACATACGGACACACGCATGCACACAAACACACACACACACATGCATACAGACACACACACACACACACACACACACACACACACACACACATGCATACAGACACACACACACACACACACACACACACACACACACACACACACATGCATGCATAAATACGGGCACACACACATGCATGCACAAATACGGACACACACACGCATGCATACAGACACGCACACACACACACACCCACACACACACACATGCATACAGACACACACACACAAGCATACACACACACACACAACCACTAAAAATGACGCCTCTTTAGTACAGCCTTAAATCATATCTTCACCATTCAGCTCTTCATAACCATCACAACCCCATAATCTAATAACACTCCGCTTCCATCACCTGTCAATCAGAGAGAACCAGCACAGAATAAACCGCTCTGATCGACTACAGTGAACAAAAACATGATACATTAAGCACTGCTCTTTAATAGGAACACAATATCCTCTTATCATATCAATCAAAGATTAGACATTAATTCTGCAATAAAGGCAGCACTCTGACTGGAGTCAGTAACACGACTGCTCTTATCATTAATATGATGGATTACTGGAGTAACGGTAAGCTTTGAGCATGTGTGTGTGTGTGTGTGTGTGAGGAGAACCTCCTGCTGCTGCAACTTTCTTTAAATACATGCAGCTTTGTAAATTGGATCCATTTATTAGGAGCGGATAAGACAGCATTCATTTCACAATGCACTAACACACCGTTCCACTGAGCACACTTATGACATGTGGACACCGGCTTAAAATACTGAGACGTTTTATATAATATGCAAGTTGCATACAAAGTTGCATTGAGGGAACAAACACCAAGAGATGGATTTCACAGCCTCCTCTCTGCCATAAAAATGTAAGCTAAAGTAAAATATGCTTTAATAATCACTCAGTTCATGAGGTATGGATCTTTGATCCCTAAAAAAAAATGAGTCACATTAAAAAACGAGATTATATTGGACAAATGTGGAGAGGAGAATAAAGACATTAATAAAGCGGATCGTGCAAGCATAAAAGATTTGAGCCATATTTCAGTAAAGACTGTGATTTACTGTTGGGTCATTATGACATGATCACACTTACAGAGGGAGGTAATGGGATCATCAAGAAGATGCGCTTGGCTTATAAAATACCCCTAATAAACTGCACATGCCCAACCCCGAAAACACAGAGAAAAGCCTTTTCTGTGTCCGAGACTGTGCTTTAACCAGCGGAGTGTGTGTGTGTGTGTGTGTGTGTGTGTGTGTGTGTGTGTGTGTGACGACTCAGTGAACGCCTTACACTGTTTGACAAGCCGGATCTTAAACAGGGAAAAGTGTGGCCTTTCATGATAAAAACGCTTTTAAGTCAGACGGCGGTCTCCAGACATCAGATGACGAAACTTCATCAGGAAATGCTTTATTTCAGGTAAGCCATCAAAAAAAGTCACAGTACTGCTCTTCTCAAAACAATGATGTTATTATCAGCAGCAAAATGATTTTATATGATTTCCCTTTTCAAGCTCGATGCATGAACGTGAAAATAACATAAATATATAGAAGTGGCCTTTTCTGTATTCTTCACCTCGGGCCAAACCAGAAGATGTGTGTGTAACCGCTCACACAGATGCCTGTTTATCAGAGACCTGATCATACACACACACAACAGATTCTCAGTAAGAATGTGAAATTATATTTTTGATACTGTGCATATGGTATCAATTTAAAATGCTTCCAAGAGAGATTCACATCTCAACACCTCTATTTGCTCTAATACACAAATGCACTTTAGAGACTGTGCTAGATAAATATGAATATGAATATTTGAAAAGAGCACACTCTTAAAAATAAAGGTTCCAAAGATGAGCGATGCCATAGAATGATCAATTTTGGTTCCCCAAAGAACATTTCAGTGATCATTTTAATGTTGTGAAGAACCTTTTTTACACTCTAAAGATGACAATGGAAAGGGTGTTAAATGTTCTTCATGCAACTAAAATAGAAACTTTATTTTTAAGAGCTTGAGTGAACTATATCCTCAGAATATTACACACCTGCAAAAATGCAGGGTTGTTTTAACCCAAATTTGGGTCAAATATGAACAAACCTAGACATTTTTAAAGAACATTTTTTTAACCCAACGGTTGGGTTCGTCCATATTTGACCCAAATCTGGGTTAAAACAACCCTGCATTATTTTATTTTTTTATAGTTATTGGGAGATTTTTCCTGTTGTTGTTGATGAACTGACTGCATTCAGCATCACCGTGATTTATTTTGTTTTTGTTAAAGAACAGCGCAAAAACAATCACTTTACGCGCAATCACTGATTTGGAAAGTATCCCGCAAGTTGACAGAAATCCCACTGTACAGAAACCCCTCTATGCTAAACTCACAGAAACGAGCTTCATACCTTCCTCAGGATCCATTGGATGAGCAGCAGAACGCTCCAGCAGAGCAGCCTCATCGCACCGTTCCTAGAGAACACTAGTCCCGTGTTGAGTGAACATAAACCGGACGCAAATCACCAGCCGAAACCCATCCGCGGGGGAAGAACTCGCTTTAACACACACTGTCACGATAAACCCGCGCTCTCTGAGTTATCACGGCAAACCACGCAGGCTCAGCTCTCGGAGTCCTGGTCATTAGTCAACTGCACATCCATGCGCGGGGTTCGGGTGTTACGGAGGTGAAAAGTTGGTGTGGGAACGAACGGTGGCAAGTTCTTCTGTCAGCTGGAGCTCGCGCTTAATGCCCTCATTACCGCGCGCGTTCCGTGTTTGAAAAATAAACTGTGTTGCGTTCTCTCTCACACGAAAGCGCGCGCCCTCTCACCCCCTCTCTCTCTCTCTCTCAACCGCTGAATGTGTGAATATCTCGATTAGGTAAAAAAAAAAAAAAAACCTCCCGTGCGTCTTTTATCATATGCGCGCCGCGCGGTGCCAAAAGTTGGCACACTCCTCTCATATTCCCATTACTATTATTTTTGCATTGGGTAAAAAAAGTTTTCCTGAGTTTTAACATTCAGACCACATTGTTCCAAATTCGAGTTCACAGAATGTTACGGATTAATTTTGAATGGCTTTAAAGTGCATCTTGTCTCACGCGCTGCTCGCGATGTTAAAATATGAAACGCGCAATCTGTGCGCGAGACACATTCCGTTCATGACTTTTCTTTTTCTTATTATTTCAACATCCTTAAGCATCGCATACATGTACAGGGATAGAAGGGGGGGGGGGGGGGGGGGGGGGGGCGATATTCTTTCTTTTCACCAGAATGCATGCACTCGAGCACGGAGAATGGAGGTGAGAGGAAATAAAGCGCATCTATAGTAGCGCATAATAATCCAGCAACGCCTCACAGTTCACGTCCATCTTCTCACATCTGATAGATATGGCATATACTTGATGGCAACCACTGAAGCCCTTCATCGCCCCCTTGCGAATGACTGACAGAAAACATCTGAATGGAGACTTGCAGGGTTAGGGTTAGAGTTAGGGCAACCGTCCTTAACCCTGTGACCACTTGACTATTATGCATAATTGTGAGATAAAATGATTAATGTAAAGAGAAATGTAAAGAGATACTGAAGCAGAATGCAACCAACAGCATCAGACAAGAACAAGAACAGCAAGAAGGTGAAAATCCTCCACACTTCTAGCACATTTTCTAAGTTAATGGCCTTCGTGGATACATATTTTTGGAGCATTGAAATAAATGTTCGGTTGGTTTGGTTTCCATTGGGATCCGGCGGCTCGTGCAGAATTGAAGTTGGCAGGTGAATTTGGCGCGCGCGTTTTCTATTTCTCCGAGAACTACGCCGCGCGCTTTACCACAAATGAATGAACATGCCCGGGAAAAATGAGCGCAATTTTCTCACATATCAACTCAACTTTCCACTTCGCTCTCTTCTTCTCTGCAAATCAACACACTCATTGTAGAACGACAAGAGGAGAGAGTTCGCCTCTATCACACGCTCTGTGTATGAAGTAATGGACGAATATACGAACAGACTGAAGAGCAGAACATTTCTGACATCACCATATTTATCCACAAACAATCCACGTCATGCAAAATAACCGTATTTGATATTTTCACCTTGTGAACAAAGATAAACACACGTTTTAATCATAGTTTGTCATCATAAAACGGCTATTTGAATAGCATTTCCAATTAAAATCTAAAGGACACCATTTTTTTAATTTATTTTTTAGCTAAAATCAATTTTTTAAATGTACATTTTTTCTTAGTTATGTGAAAGTTAAGGCAACATTCCATATCATTCTGCAAACATTATGGGAATGTTACTTTTGAATGTTCTCTGAACGTTCTTAAACAATTAACATTTAAAAATCCTAGACTAACGTACAACATAAAAAATGAGAACAACGTCTAAATTACGGAGCCTCGCACGTGACATGCAGGAAAAATATGTACATCATGGCCACGAATGAACAAATCGTTCCCACGACTTACAAATACATCAGCGCGTTCTACTAATTCATTCCCTCATTTTATTACATCGTGTGAACAATAAAATAATTAGTTCTTTCGTGTTTTCGTGCGCAAATCAAAACGAGGGAGTGAATTATTATATCGTAAGTACGATTCAGTAAAACGAGGGAACGAATTATTATATCATATGTATGATTTAGTAAAATGATCGTACGCACAATTTAGTAAACGAGGGAAGGAATTATTATATCTTACGTACGATTTAGTAAAACGAGGGAACGAATTATATCATACGTATGATTTAGTAAAATGATCGTACACACAATTTAGTAAACGAGGGAAGGAATTATTAGGCTATATCTTACGTACGATTTAGTAAAATGATCGTAAGCACTATTTAGTAAAACGAGGGAGTGAATTATTATATCGTAAGTACGATTTAGTAAAACAAGGGAACAAATTATTATATCGAAAGTATGTTTTAGTAAAACTAGGGAACAAATTATATCGTATGTACGATTTAGTAAAACAAGGGAACGAATCATTGTATTGTACGAATGATTTAGGCAAACGAGGGAACTAATTATTATTTCGTAAGTACGATTTAGTAAAACGATCCTACACACAATTTAGTACAGCGAGGGAATGAATTAGTATATTGTACGTATGATTTAGTAAAACGAGGGAACTAACTATATCATACGTATGATTTAGTAAAATGATCGTACGCACAATTTAGTAAACGAGGGAAGGAATTATTAGGCTATATCTTACGTACGATTTAGTAAAATGATCGTACGCACTATTTAGTAAAACGAGGGAGTGAATTATTATATCGTAAGTACGATTTAGTAAAACAAGCGAACGAATTAATATATTGTAAGTAGCCTACGATTTCGTAAAACGAGGGAACAAATTATTATGTCGAAAGTATGTTTTAGTAAAACTAGGGAACAAATTATTATATTGTATGTACGATTTAGTAAAACAAGGGAACGAATCATTGTATTGTACGAACGATTTAGTAAAACGAGGGAACTAATTATTATATTGTACGTACGATTTAGTAAAACAAATTAGTATATCGTAAGTACGATTTAGTAAAACAAATTATTATATCGTACATACGATTTAGTAAAACGAGGGAACAAATTATTATATCGTACATACGATTTAGTAAAACAAATTATTATATCGTATGTACCATTTAGTAAAACGAGGGAATGGAATAGTATATCGAATAGTATATCGAATGGAATAGTATATCAGAACATTCCCTGATTTAGTAAAACAAATTATTATATCGTATGTACCATTTAGTAAAACGAGGGAATGGAATAGTATATCGTAAGTACGGTTTAGTAAAATGAATTACTATATTGTATGTGCAATTTAGTAAACCGAGGGAACAAATTATATTTTACGTAGGATTTAGTAAAACGATCGTACGCACAATTTAGTAAAAACAGAGAATGAATTAGTATATCGTAAGTACGATTTAGTAAAACAAATTAGTATATCGTACATACGATTTAGTAAAATGAGGGAACGATTATATCGTCTGCAAGATTTAGTAAAAAGAGGGAACAAATTATTATATCGTACATACAATTTAGTAAAACAAATTATTATATCGTATGTACCATTTAGTAAAACGAGGGAATGGAATAGTATATCGTAAGTACGGTTTAGTAAAATGAATTACTATATTGTATGTGCAATTTAGTAAACCGAGGGAACAAATTATATTTTACGTACGATTTAGTAAAACGATCGTACGCACAATTTAGTAAAAACAGAGAATGAATTAGTATATCGTAAGTACGATTTAGTAAAACAAATTAGTATATCGTACATACGATTTAGTAAAATGAGGGAACGATTATATCGTCTGCAAGATTTAGTAAAAAGAGGGAACAAATTATTATATCGTACATACAATTTAGTAAAACAAATTATTATATCGTATGTACCATTTAGTAAAACGAGGGAATGGAATAGTATATCGTAAGTACGGTTTAGTAAAATGAATTACTATATTGTATGTGCGATTTAGTAAACCGAGGGAACAAATTATATTGTACGTACGATTTAGTAAAACGATCGTACGCACAATTTAGTAAAACAGAGAATGAATTAGTATATCGTAAGTACGACTTAGTAAAACAAATTATTATATCGTACATATGATTTAGTAAAACGAGGGAACGATTATATCGTCTGCAAGATTTAGTAAAAAGAGGGAACAAATTATTATATCGTACATACGATTTAGTAAAACAAATTATTATATCGTATGTACCATTTAGTAAAACGAGGGAATGGAATAGTATATCGTAAGTACGGTTTAGTAAAATGAATTACTATATTGTATGTGCGATTTAGTAAACCAAGGGAACAAATTATATTGTACGTACGATTTAGTAAAACGATCGTACGCACAATTTAGTAAAACGATCGTACGCACAATTTAGTAAAACAGAGAATGAATTAGTGTTTCTTAAGTACGATTTAGTAAAAACAAATTATTATATTGTACATACGATTTAGTCAAACGAGGGAACGATTATATCGTTTGCAAGATTTAGTAAAACGAGGGAACAAATTATTATATCGTACATACAATTTAGTAAAACAAGGGAAGAAATTATTATATAGTATGTACGATTTAGTAAAACGCTTTGTAGCCATGATATATATAGCTACTGTCTGCATGTCTTATGTAGGGCTCTGTAATAAATAACGTTTTTGTGCTAACGTTTTGAGAAATGTTACTAACGTTACACCAGATAACTTTAAATTAACTTATTTATGTCACTTGAAGACCGAGAGAACCTTGCCAGAACATTCCCTGTTAGCTGGAACAGCTTTAAGAATATTATACATATAAATAAATAATAATGTGTGGAACAAAAAACAACAAAAAAGTTCATTAAAACAAACAACCAAACATATTTTGCATGTATTGACTTCTCCACCATCAGTGAAGTGCTGAAGGTGCTTAGATTCTGTCGCTCGTTAATAGAAAATTACACTGTAAAGATTCTCTGTTTAGACTTCACTGTCGCCAGCAGAGAGAACGCAACCAACAGTAAATCACAATCACAAAGCTAAATGGCTAATTACATCCGTGCAATTTAAAATCAGAACAAGCCAGATTCACTTTAGAAGAACACAAATCTTAAAATCTATGGTCCACTTGTCAAATAACCGAATGTTTCCATGTATAACTTGCTGAGAACTTCACAAAAAGTCACTATTTTGGTTTGCTTCTGTCATAGAGAAACACACACCGCTGAAAGTTGAACAACATTAATGTTCTTTACACCTGAAGTGAAATAAAATGAATGTTTTTGTGATTCTGCACGCCGGCTCAGTTTTGATGAGAAACTTACATTAGCATTTTGCTGACCTTTACCTTATGATAATATAAACTATCAGCATTATCGATTAGGAAAGAGAACAACAGGCCGGTTCATTTCATTTGTTTGCAGAATAAAAACAGTTTAATACACTTTCCTCTGGGCCGTTATTGGAGTTTAGAATCACATAATCAAGTTCTTGTGAAGACGAGATGTGTTTTCTCCTTTTAAAAACATTTCCCGGGTTAAGATATATGTACTTGAAAAATATAAAAGAAATATAGGACAGACTATAAAACAAAAGCCTCCATTATTCCAAAGGTTCCATGAACGAGGTTTTGAGAACGTTATTAAAGACCAGACAACTTTTGACAAACATTCTATTAATGTTAATATTGATTATATTAGTGTTACATTCTATTAAAAAACATTTCTCAATACAGGTGGTGCCAAAACATTTTGTGATCTAATCACTCAAACATCATTCAGAAGTCAAAAACACGCATGGCCAAATGTAAAAACAAAAGTTTTAAATGAAACTGGTATTTTATTTTAGTGAAACGCTTCAGGAACAAGAACACATGTGGGCGGGGCTTGATTTAGTCTGAGTGGGAATTGATTGGATGGTTGTGCTTTGCTATTGGCTGATCTCATGTGAGTGACAGGTTATAGCCCCGCCCACACCATCAGAGAGGAGAAGAGATGCTGCGAGAGGAACTGATTCTGATTCAACATCACCAGGAACATGAAGTTCACGCAATAATGATGATGTGCACCGATAAATCATTTAGAATAAAACTGCAATATTACATAAAAAAAAGTCAATTTTGATTTCATGGTGACTTTAAGCTGCAACTGTAAAGAAAACAACCATCTGATTGACAAATCTGGAAAATCCCAAACGTATATATGCACAGAACTTGCTAGTGCAGTTCTCAAGTCTACAGTGAACATCTGTGATGCATGTATGTGTAAAAAATGATCGTGATTTTAACGGTAAAAGACCGTAAAAATGCTACAGTGAAAAACTCAATTGGTTAACAGAAAGTTTCCGCACTATATACGGTGAATAACTGTAATAGATCTAGCCGTACATTTAATGTAATTTTACAGTTTTTGGAAGTGGAAAACAAGTCATTGTATAATTTACAGTGAAAAAACGTAAATTGACATTCCCACATTTCCCTGCGTGACGCTTCACATTTGATGCATTTTTGTTGAAATTACGTTTTCTTCATAGTTTTTTCTAATCAGTTATGTACATTAGGGGTTTATGTTACATTTAATGTTGTTAAATTAATGTTTATTACATTTTTTAAACGTCATGTGTGTTACTATGATGGTGTTTAGTGTGTGTGTGTGTGAATGAAACTGTGCAGCTTCTATATATTACTATTACATTTCTAGTGAAAAAGCTGCTTGTGATGAGCTTTGATTCATCATGTGACTCTCATCTCCGCTGTGATTGGTGGTTGTCAGTGTATTACAATGGTACAACACATATTAGTAGCCTACTTCAATAGTTGGTAAATTAACATATATCAGATAATGAAAAACGTTTTTTTACTGTACATTTAAGTCTGTAAAACCTAAAATATTGCTACCATATTTTTTCCGGTAAATTTCTGGCTGCCGTTTTTTACAGTGTAGGGCGGGGCTTGATTGTGTCTGTGGGGAATTGATTGGATGGTTGTGGTTTGCTATTGGCTGATCTCATGTGAGTGACAGGTTATAGCCCCGCCCACATCATCAGACAAGAGAAGAGATGCTGAGAGAGGAACGGATTCTGATTCTACATTATTAACACAATAATGACGATGTGATAAATCATTTAGAATAAAACTGCGATATCACATAAAAACAATTAAATTTTGATTTCATGGTGACTTTAAGCTGCAACTGTAAAGAAAACAACCATCTGATTGACAAATCTCAAACAGATTTTGTTAGTCCAGTTCTAAAGTCTGCAGTGAACATCGGTGATGTATGTATATATGTGTGTGTGTGTGTGTGTATGTTTGTGTTTGCTGGAATGTGTGTCTCCAGGCTCAGCAACATCCCATGATGAGGTGACACAGGACACACACCTCTAATGAGAGCTTTTGTTCGAGTAAAACCCTCATTCCCCCGCTGGCCGTGTGTGTGTATTCATCCTTCTATGGCCAACTAACATGATTAATACGAGTCTAGCCTGTCGTATAGTTGTGTTTGTTCAGATGTATTCGGCGGAGCGCAGAACTGCACGACTGGGATGTTTAGAGGAATTATGATTATATCTTTGTCATTTTAATGCGATTCTGGCCGATATCTCACCGGCTGAGAGACAGACATGTAATGGGTGTCAGGTAGAAGTAGAGGAATGAGATTATATTATATCGCGCTGACAGGAGAGAGAAGTGATTTCTGCACAATCTTTCCTCATTAATCGGCGATACTTCTGTGTTTCAGAGCGAATCTCAAGAAGAGCTTCACATTCTGGAGACTAAGAGCACATACATGAAGATAGAATAGTATATAAATAATAGTAACGTATTAAATAACATAATTAAGATAATACATTTAGAGATTTTGCCTAACAACTATTTTTATATGCATATTAATAATTACATATATTTTAATAATTTAATGCATGATATATTGAAATTAAGAAACATGTGGAAAAACAGCTTATTAATGGGTGTCTGTTTGGAGTTTATTTTATATTTACATGAACTTATAGTGGAATATCGTCACAGTTTAAATGAATCACAAGTAAAACTAAATGACATCAGGTGTTTATATATCAGATATTTTAGCATAACTTTATCCAATCCCAAACGAGTTGAGTGAGTTTTTACTTTACAGCAAGAAAGTAATAAAGTAAGACCTTTCATTCACTGAAATAAATGACCTTTGTTCATTTATTATATCCTACCGTTCAAAAGTTTGGGGTCGGTATGTTTTTTTTTAGAGAAATTAATACGTGACATTAAAATCGACAGTAAAAGTGACAGTAAAGCCATTTATAATGTTACAAAAGATTATATTTCAAATAAATGCTGTTCTTTTAAACTTTCTATTCATCAAAGAATCGTGTGATTTCTGAAGGATCATGTGACACTGAAGACTGGAGTAATGATGCTGAAAATTCAGCTTTGATCACAGGAATAAATTACACTTTACTATATATTCACATAGAAAACAGCGGATTTACATTATAATAATATTTCACTATTTTTACTGTATTTTTGATCAAATAAATGCAGAATTGGTGAGCAGAAGAGACTCTTTCAAAAACCCCATATTTTTAAACGCTACTATTTTTTCATTGAATTATGTGATTAAAGATTCCTCCGCAAGTCCTGGGATCAGATGCACAGGAGGGTCTGACCGCTCGCGAGCCGCTGTTGTGCCTCTGCTGGATTCATAGCACAGTATTTTTAAGTAACTATGACCAAAAATAATGTGGCAGCTCAGCGGTGCGCCGGCCTGTCAGACCTCCACTTCTCCCCATCTGTCTTGGCTCCCCCCCCACCTCATTAGGATTCATATCCCAGAAAGGTGACTCTTCCAGCGGGCACAGTGACAGCCGGGTCCCCCCCCACCCCTCCCTGGATCAGACGCCTGGAGGCAGAAACACTGACAGGTAGCAGAGAGCTCTCTGGGGGGCGAGAGACACTGAGAGAGAGAGCGAGAGAGAGAGATTTTTATTATTATTATTTTATTTTATATATGTATATGTACATGTATGATGATTGGAATTTCTTTGGCAAAACATTGAAACAATTGTCATGCCAAAAAAGCACATTTGAGAGAGATAGAGAGAGTGAGAGAGAGCGACCGAGACAGACAGAGAGAGAGAGAGAGAGAGAGGGAGAGAGAGACAGAGAGACAGAGAGAGAGAGAGAGAGAGAGAGAGAGAGAGAGAGAGAGAGAGAGAGAGAGAGAGAGAGAGAGAGAGAGAGAGAGAGAGAGAGAGAGAGAGAGAGACTCAACATCAGCGATGAGCAGGATCATCTAGTCAAAGATGTTCCCTAAAGATGAGATTTCCACCAGGGACTGAAACACACACACACGCTCTCTCTCTCTCTCTCCGCAACGAATCCCCATCATCTCACACTCGCTTCTACCGAGTCTCAGTCGGACACTTGACTTGTGTTCCTCACACACCGGCGTCTCATCGCTGACTCCAGCGGGGGCAAAACACACACTCACACACAGAGTTTTACAAACACAGCCATAAAAACCAACAGAATAGAGGATGGGTAGAACACACACACACACACGCACACACACACACACACACAGTCTCTCACCGACACACACACACACACACACCCTCTCTCTCTGACACACACACACACACACACACTTACTTAGTCTCTCACCGACACACACACACACACACAGAGTTTTACAAACACAGCCATAAAAACCAACAGAATAGAGGATGGGTAGAACACACACACACACACACTTAGTCTCTCACCGACACACACTCACACAGAGTTTTACAAACACAGCCATAAAAACCAACAGAATAGAGGATGGGTAGAACACACACACACACACACACTTAGTCTCTCACCGACACACACTCACACACAGAGTTTTACAAACACAGCCATAAAAACCAACAGAATAGAGGATGGGTAGAACACACACACACACACACACACTTAGTCTCTCACCGACACACACACACACACACCCTCTCTCTCTCTCTAACACACACACACACACACACTTACTTAGTCTCTCACCGACACACACACACACACACACACACCCTCTCTCTCTCTAACACACACACACACACACACACCCTCTCTCTCTCTAACACACACAGTCACACACACAGTCACACACACAGTCACACACACACACACACACACACACACACACACACACACACACACACACACACACACACACAGTCACACACACAGTCACACACAGTCACACACACACAGTCACACACAGTCACACACAGTCTCACACACACAGTCACACACACACACACACACACACACAGTCTCACACACAGTCTCACACACACATACAGTCACACACACACAGTCACACACACACACACAGTCACACACAGTCTCACACACACAGTCACACACACACACACACACACACACACACACACACACACACACACACACACACACACACAGTCTCACACACAGTCTCACACACACATACAGTCACACACACACAGTCACACACACACACACACACACACACACAGTCACACACACACACACAGTCACACACACACACACACACACACACACAGTCACACACACACACACAGTCACACACACAGTCACACACACACAGTCACACACACACCGGACTCCTGGAGTCTACACTGATTGTAACCTCTGTACGAGTGTAAGCAGCGGCTGGAGGGTTCTGGTTCCTCTGGGAACACGGCTCTGGTCCTGACGCTTCTGTCCTCAGTGGACGTCATGTTTAACACCACAGGCGAACGCCAGGCTGGGACGCTCAGCTTCTGTATAACACACCACAATACATGCAATCATGTGAAAAACAGCTACACAAGTCGAGGCAAAGGACTAGTTTTTAAAGGGTGTGTGTCTGTTTGGAGTTTAGTTTACATTTATATTTTGTTTTTTTATAGTGGAATATCGTCACAGTTTACCATGTTAAAACACAAGTAAAACTAAATGAATTAGCAGTCGCTGGTGTTTGTATATCAGATATTTTAGCAACTTCAAATGCGTCTCATCCAATCAGAAAACTCTTTTATGCTTATGCGTGTCAACTTATTCTGACCCGAACTGTCTACTAATACTGAGAGCTAGTGGATATGTAAAGTGGACAATCAAAATAAAGTGTAACCAAATGTAACTAATGTTAAAGTCCCCCTAATATTATCCCCTAAAACTCACATTTCAACACCAAAATGACATATTTATACGTGTCTTCATGCCTTCAAATATCTTGAATGTAACTCGACACCCTTGCCTCATTTAGTATGCGCGATTCTATGAATATGCAAATGAGCCCCGCCTCCACTCACTCACTCAGCTCAGAGATCCACTGGTTGACGATCACACGTTGATCTGATTGGTTACAAGGTCGTTTGTGACGTCAGAAACACCAGCGATTTCAAACCGTGTTTTTGAGACTGTCTTTGGTTCACTGCAGTTTTAAGGAGGAAATACTCAGCAATGCTGTCGACTTATGAACTTACACATGGTTTGTATTAAAGCGTATTAAAAACACCACATACACACATAAACAACATTAAACACTGGATTTTTACCACAGGTTTTAGTAAATGTTGGAATTAACATTAAATAAGATTAATATGTTGTAGAAGTATTGTTTATTGTTAGCTCATGTAAACTGAATAAAGTGTTTCCAAAATAAACTAATTATTAATTTAACGCATTTTAAAACATGCTTTGATATCATAGTTTATAATATCCATGTATTAACTAATTCATTAAGCGCATGAGGAAAGAGATTCTCAGGTTACTGGATCACGACATTCACCGATGTTGTTTGACCCTAGAGAGCGGGTGAAGGGCTTAGAGAGGTGCATTATGGGACACGTACGTGTGTAGGGACAGACCCTGCGTAGTCATCAAGCCAGCTAGTGTTAAAGTCCCACTGAAGTGCCTCGGATCGCACAGCTTTGTTTGACGCGCTGACGTCATTTCCTCTGAAACAGGAAGTGAAGGCAGGACATATTGAATAGCTCCTCCCCGTTTTCAAATAGCCAATAGCGTTTAGTTTACCTCAGCACCATGGAAGCGGATCCGAGCGCCGATGATACACTGGATTCAATAGTAGAGGATTCATTCATTTCATTCTTAAAGTCCCCATGAATTCAAAATTGACCATACTTACTTTGTTTGCCTAAATTGATCGTTTTGTGGTGAACAATTCAACCATGCAAGTCAATCCACACAAACAATTTTTTTGGCTTCGTAATCTTTAATCAAAATCTGAAATTTCCCCTCCCCTCTGCGTTGGAGGACCTTCCCTGATGACGTGGGTTTGACGGTTTGGGCGTCTGCTTAACATCCGAAACCACGCCCCTCCAACTGACAGTAGACAGGCTGAAGGACAACACCTACTTTTCTAGATCCAATCAGGTGCTAGTTGGAAAAAAAGCCACGCCCACTATTTTGCCTCATTTAGTATTCCGTTTCTCTCGGAAATACGTCACAACACTGGAGAAAAGTCGTTTGCAACTTCCGGTTCACGGGGACTATAACCAACATACAGATAGAAAACGGAATAAAACTGGAGTGTTTGAGCAACCGAACGAACACATACTTCAACACATAATGCTCTGACGCGTCAACGGTCGCTTTGGCCAGGTGGTGTTTATAGCATAGGGGGCGGAGCTTCAGATTCTAGAGAGCATTTGATTGGACAGAAGCTGTGATGACCATAGATATCCATAATAAAGGCTAGATGTCTCGTCCGCGCTGCTGGCCAATGGAGGTCGACATCCGCACCTGGCGGCCATCTTGTCCCAGGCAGCTCGCTCACTCGTAACATTGTGGTTTAATGGTGCATGTACTTTTTAAATAACCATAACTTGCTCAATTTTCTACCGATTTTCAAACGGTTCGGTTTGTTATAAACGTCAGAGATGTAGTTATGACACTGCATACTTATGAATAATAAGTGTATAAATAAATAATCATCCAGAATTATAGCCACGTTAATAACGTTTGTAAGAAACCAAACCGTTTGTTATCCGTCAAGATTTCAACGAGATAAGAGGATTTGTGTTGGTGCTGATCACTCATCTTACATCAGGCACCACAGAGCCCGCCAGAAAACTTGCCTGTGACAAGATGGCCGCCGGTGATGACGATAGAGACTCCGCCGTAAGACATCTAGCCTTTATTATGGATTGATCCATTTTAGTGGAAGTTTTGAAAGTTTATATCTCCTAAATGCGAATTTTGTTTGGAAATTGGAACACACCAGCTTATTCATAACCTTAAGGCTAACATATTCATACTAAAAGCTACAAAACTTACATTTTGATTTCAGCGGGGCTTTAATAACGAAGCTCGCGCGGGCAGGCCATCCTCGACTCTCTCTCACACCCGTGATTAGTGAGAACAACCCCATCGAGCTCTCATTATTCACAGAGAAACCGAGGGTCACTGCTATTCTAGCATGAGGAGAATAAACACGGGACATTCATTATTCTCCGTTCACACGCCCGGATGTGACGAACGCTCCTCTTCCGCAACACACACACACACACACACACACACACACACTAACTTCACAAAGTCTCCGCCTGTGTGGATTAATAACTAAACTAACAAAACGAAACAACTGTCCACACGAGAGGACAACAGAAAGCACAAACTGCACAGAATATATTATTTTGTATGATTTTCACACCCCGAGAGGAGCTCGAGACATCAGCTGGCACGAGCAATTAAAATGTGAAACTGTGGAGAGACTCGTTAATTACAGCGACTTCATGTTGTAAAGGGAAGATAGAAAGACCACGGTGTTATTTTCCTGAGATCATTGTATTCTGTATATTCTGCTTATTTAACATCTGCACAGTGCATTTATAGGCAGAGGAAAGACACAACACAAATGCATGGCAAATACTAATAAAAAATATTTCAGCACAAAACTGAAAATTATTTTATTATTTTATAAATTTAGGAGTGTTCCTCAAAAAATAAAATAATATAAATGGTCAGTTTTCTTGGCATCTGTTTATACTTGATTTTGAGACTTAAGTCTGTGACTGTAAGTCTCACCAAAGCTGCATTTATTTGATCAAAAATAAAGTAAAAATTGTGAAATAGTATTGCAATGTAAATCCGCTGTTTTCTATGTGAATATACAGTAAAGTGTAATTTATTCCTGTGATCAAAGCTGAATTTTCAGCATCATTACTCCAGTCTTCAGTGTCACATGATCCTTCAGAAATCACTCTAATATGAGGATCTGATGCTCAAGAAACATTTATGATTATTATCAGTGTTGAACACAGTTTCATATTTTTAAGGAAACTGTGATAATTGTTTTTCCTCCAGGATTCTTTGATGAATAGAAAGTTCAAAAGAACAGTGTTTATTTGAAATAGAATCTTCATCCTTGCTGAAAAAAGGTATAATTTAATTTTTTTAAAATCTTTCTGACCCCAAATATTAGGACAGTAAAAGTTGTACATCAATTTAGACAGAAATGGTAAATTACGAGAGGATTAAACTTAATAAAGCACTAGCACTAGTGACGCTTGATGGATAACACACAGCCCTGAGTAAAGATGTGACACAGGTGGCTTACTTAAACTTGATTAGTTAAAACTGCGGTGGTCTTCATCGTCATCTCTGAGTGAATGAAAACACAAGTAGAGCTGAACCCATGAGATCATGTGTGTGTGTGTGTGTGTGTGTGTGTGTGTGTGTGTGTGTGTGCGTGTACACACAGTATGAATAATGATGAAGTATGTGAGGGCTTTTATAATAATCAGAGGTGAAGGCTGGAGGAGACGCTTTAACCGAAATGTTTCCTAACGAGCTCCCCGGCTGTTTGACACTCACACCGACCACACCGTCCCACTGCTCATTAACACACACACACACACACACACACACACACACACTCACTCACTCACTCACTCACTCACTCACTCACTCACCACACACACTCTCTCTCTTTCACACTCACACACACACACACA